>NC_084828.1:89985023-90288053 GCF_033115175.1 Lepus europaeus
ACAGTGGCCTTCTTGTTTTGGCCTTTGGTGGGGTTCCCCTGGCTATCTCACAACCTGGCAGAACAGCAGCAGGGGGAATGGCTGCGTACAGAATGGGTAAACCTTATGGAGTGGCCTTGATTAAAACAACCTGCGCTCACGAGAACTCACTCACTTGAGGAGACCACCATGAATCGTTTCAAAGGTGATCATGACTCAGTTACCTGCAACTAGGCTCAAACTCTTAAAGTTTCTATTACTTCAATCTGCCACCCTGGAGACCAAGCTTCTAGCACATGAGCCTTTGAGGCACACTGAAACCATATCCAAACCATAAAAACAGCCTGTAAGATGTATGAGACACAATCACGTGAACCGATATATGCATATACAAGTTTTACAAGTAGCATAAAAACAGAAAAGGGCAGAAAGCTAATTCAAAGAAACAATGGCAGAGTTTTCACAAATCTGGAGAGGAAAATGAATATCCAGATGAAGTTAAAATAATCCCAACTAGATTAAACAGAAAGAGATCTTCACCAAGATACATTATAATCATATTACTGGAAGTCAGAGTATCAGAGATAATTTTTAAAGTAGCAAGAGAAAGGTGATTCACCATATATAAGGGAATACTCCCCACCCCAAGACTACCAGCAAATTTATTAGCAGAAATGTTATATGCTAGGGGAGAGTGGATATTATAATCAAAGTGTTTAAAAAAACAAAAGAAAACATGTAAAACATAAACATTAGAGCCACAAAAACTATTCTTCAGAAATAAAGAAGAAAAACACTTTCTCAGGAGTTCATCATCACAGATCCTGCTTTACATGAAATACTAAAAGGAGTCTTCAAGTTGAAATGATACACACTAAATAATAATATAAAAATACATGAAAGTACAAAATGACCATAAAGGTAATAATGTTCTTCAATTCTGAAAAGTCTAATATTGTAATGGTGGTTCCTAAATCACCCTTAATTTTAGTATAAAAGCTAAAAGGTAAAATAATTTTAAATAACTGGCTACATTAACTTATTAATGTGTATCCAATATATGAGCTATAAATCGTGACATCAATAACATACATTACGGGGGTAGAAGTTATATTGTACCATTTAAATTCATCATCAGCTTAAACTAGGCCGCTAAAACTGTAAAATGTTTTATCTAAGTCTCACAGTAAGTAACCACAAAAAAAAAAATCTTAAGTAAACACACAAAAGGTAGAGAAAAGAATCAAAACTGATCACTACAAAAAGAAAACATCAAATCACAAGGAAAGAAGGAGAAAAAAAAGGGATAGTGAAATTACACAAAAATTCAGGAAACAACAAAAATGATGGCAGTAAGCCTTTACTTATCAATAGTTACTTTAAATACAAATGGATGAGATTCTCCAAAGGAAACTATTTTTTATATTCAGACCAATCCTCAACATCTTAGATGATGTTCACCCACATCTGGTAGGGCCATTTGCTTTACTCACTTCACCAATTCAAATACTGATCTCTTCCAGAAACACCAACACAGACACAAATAGAAGTAATAGTTAGCTATATGGGCAGCCCTCATATAACACAATTTGTCACATAAACTAATCACAGTCACAAATGGTCTTAACAGATTTATGAATACAGAAATCATATCAAGTGCATTTTCCAACATAAAGCAATCAAAAAGAGGAGGAAAACTGAAGAATTCATGACTATTATGCAGAAATTGAACTCCTGAATAATCAAAGGGTCAAAGATGAAATCAGAAGGGAAAATTAAATGAAAATGGAAATCAACACACAAAAACAAGAAGTGAAATAAAAAGATTCAAAATGTACCCAAATCAGAAAGGAATAAGTACATTTGTCTATTTTTGTGGGTGACATAATCTCATGTATACAAAACCTAAAAACTACATAAAGACGTAACTCATAAATTAACTCAGTAAAGTAGTAAGACACAAGATCAACACTGAAAAGTCAGTAATATTCTTACTCCACACTGACAGCAAACTACATAAAAAGAAATTGTGGAAATAATTTGCATTAGCATCAAAATGAAAATGCTTAGGAATAAGTTTAAACAAAAAAGTACAAGATTCACACACAAAAACTGTAGAATATTGATGATAGAGGCAGAAGAAGACACAAATCAATGGAAATATAGCCCATTTTCATAAATTGAAAAAATCAATATTGGAAAAAATCCAAATTACCCAAAGGAATCTATGGATTCAATGAAATCAATACCAAAATCCCACTGGTATTTTTCACAGAAACAGAAGAAAAAAAATCAATGTTAAATTCATATGAAAACACGGAAGACTCCAAAGAATAAGAAATTTTGAGCTCAAACAAAAAAGCAGTGGACACCATACTTTCTGATTTCAAAATGTACTACAAAACTATAATAACCAAAACACCATGACCCTAACAAAAAAAATCTATGTATCTCTCTCTATATATATATACACGTCACATATACATATGTATACACATGTATACATACATATACATATATGTGTATATATCTATATCTATATAGATATATAGATAGATACATATTTATCTCAATAGAACAGATTAGAGAGCCCCTGAATGGAAAAATACTCTCATAATCAGTTGATTTTCCACAAAGTGTCAAGCATATATAATGAAAAACAGCATCTTGAACAAACAGTGCTAAAAAAGCTGGATATCTTCTCAAAAAGAATGAAAGTCTTACCTCGTATCAGAAGCAAAAATCTACTCAATATGAATTAAATACCTACATAAAATATCAAATCATAAAATGGCAAGAAGAAAGCATAGACAAAAAGCTTCTTGACATTGGTCTGGACAATATTTAGATAGGGCCCAAAAGCACAGTGAACAAATGGGATTCCATTCACGTGAAAGCATTCTGAACAGCAAAGGAAACAGTGAACAGAATGAAGAGAAGATCTGTGAAATGTAAGAAATGTTTGCAAGCCACACACTGATAAAGGATTAACATTTTTCAGGTGAACAAATTTCATGTATTTCATGTATACAAATTTAGGCATATAGTGATGCTTCCTACTCTTGCTCTTGGCCACATTCCCACTTTCCTTCCTTTCTTATTCTTTTAATTTTACAATAACCTACTTTCAGTTTATTTTATACTCATGAGACTAATCCTACACTAAATAAATAATTCAACTAATAGTAAAAAGAAATAAGCCAGTGTCCAAAAGGCAGATATCATATGTTTTCCTGGATCCGTGGTAACTAATAGAGTACAAAAAAGTATAATACATATGAGCAAAATTGACATTTTGAGATTCAATGATTGCTTACAGCCCTTATCTCTACTGTTCAGGAATAGGCTTAACAGATAGTCCCTCACTTAGGACAGACAGTTCAATTTAGGTTTTTTTTTTTTTTTTTTTTGCTTTATGATAAAACAAAAGCTTGCCAGTGCAACTAGTACATCTTTGACTTAACAGTACAGGTGAACAACAGGAGAAATTCCAAACTTTAGTGTAAATATGGTGTTAAAATGGAAATGGCATAGAAAATTAATTAATTTGAAAAAAAAATTATGTAGGATCTCTGTCTTTAATGTGCTGTACATTGCTATTTAATGCTATAATTAGTAATCCAATGGTAGTTTTTTCACTTTACGTTGCTATGTGGGCAAAATGTTGAAATCTTTACCTAATATATACTAAACTGATCTTCTGTATATAAAGAGAATTGAAAATGAATCTTTACATGAATGGAAGGGGAGAGGGAGCGGGAAAGGGGAGGGTTGCGGGCGGGAGGGAAGTTATGGGAGGGGGGAAGCCATTGTAACCCATAAGCTATACTTTGGAAATTTATATTCATTAAATAAAAGTTTAATAAAAAATAGGCTGTTAGATGGTTTTGTCAAGCTGTATGCTAATGCATTCGAGCACATTTAATGTGGGTTAAGATAATGTATGATGTTTATTAGTCAACAAGTTTATGAAAAAAAAATGGTAAACACAGTAACAGAGAAATGCAAAGCAAAATCACAATCAGATACCACTTCACACCTGGAAGAGTGGCTATTATCAAAAATACGAAGGATGAACGGGCCATCAAAGAAGGAGGTACCTTTCTCTGAAGGGAGGAGAGAACTTCCACTTTGACTATGGCCTTGTCTAAATAAGATCGGAGTTGGCGAACTCAAGAGGCTTCCATAGCCTTGGCAGCTCATGACAAGAGCCTCGGGTGATTACTGACGTCATAAATAAGAGTTTCAATTGTTAAATCAACAACAGGAGTCACTGTGCACCTGCTCCCCATGTAGGACCTCTGTCCTTAATGTGTTGTTCTATGTGAAGTAATGGTACGACTAGTACTCAAACAGTACTCTATACTTTGTGTTTCTGTGTGGGTGAAAACTGTTGAAATCTTCACTTAGTATATACTAAATTTATTTTCTGTATATAAAGATAATTGAAAATGAATCTTGATGAAGAATGGGATGGGAGAGGGAGCTGGAGATGGGATGGTGGTGGGTGGGAGGTGGTTATAGGGAGAACACACAACACAAGAGAGAGAAGATGGATGTTTAACTTGCTTGATTGTGACACTCATTTTACAGTGTGTGTGTATATAAAACATGATGTTGTATGTCATAAATTTGTTATAATTTTTCAATTATGACTCAATAAATATAGAAAAAATAAAATAAAAATTTTTCCTATTTTTTTTTCAACCGGTGAGTTTGTTAATGGCCACAGGGAGGTTTCTGGCCCTATCGGAAAATCAGCAATTGTGGGAGGCCATGCCAATTTTATGCCTCACGTGAACTAATTACGACACCAGAAGAGCACTTTGCATAAAACCCTAAGCCTCTGTCTTTAGCCTCATAAACGGGGTGACATTCAGCAGATCAGAAGACACAATTAAGTAACACTCTATCTCCAGGCTCTAGCTGGTTTCACACCTTCGCTGCAGCCTACTCAGCCCACTGCTGTGTGAGGGGGAGCAGGAGGACACAGCATGCCTCCATGAAAACCTGTTTATGAGCCAGGAATGATTCAGCCATTAAGACAGGTGATGTGGACACAAACTGAGCAGACCAGTGGAAAAACCTATAGGTTGAGAACATGGGGACTATTTCTGACTTTTGATTTAGCGATGTGACCTGACACAAACGGTACTGCCAATCAGATTAATCAACCTATGATATTAGTTTATATTTCTAAGTATAATCTAAATTTATTTTTATAATCTTTTGAAAATCATCTATGAACATAGTATTATTTTCTATTTAGTGCAACTAAATATTCAATAATTGTCCTGAATGGAATTATTTCTGCGAGGGTCTGAATGTTTGTACCCTCTCACCCAAATTCATATGTTGAAATTCTAACCCCTGAGGTGATGATGTTAAAAGATGAGGCTTTGAGTGAGCATTTGGCCTAGCAGGTAAGCCATTGGTTATGAAGTTGGTGTCTCACATTGGAGTGTCTGGGTTAGATGCCCAGTTTTGGCTCCTGATTCCAGTTTTCTGCTAACATGCACCTTGGAGGCAGCGGTGGTAATTCAACTAGTTGGACTGGGAGACCGGGATTGAATTCCAAGGCTCTGGCCCAGGCAGCAGCCCAGCTTTGGCTTTTGCATTCATTTGCAGAATGAGCCAAAGAATATGTGATCTCTCTGACTCTTAAAAAAACATTTTTTTAAATGAGGTCTCTGAGAAGTTATTGCGTCATGGAGGCAGAGCGTTTATAAAGGCCCTGAGTCCAGAGAGGCATCTTTTTCTGCCATGTGAAGATGCAGAAGGTCCCATCTATGAACTAGGAAACAGACCCTCACCAGATTCCAAATCCACTGGCACCTGCATCTTGTGCCACCCAGCATGCAGAAATATGAGAAACAAACTTCTGTCGTCTCTAAGCCAACCTATATAGGCCATTTTTTTAATAGCATGAACAAGCTGGTACTTCCTAAAATATGTAATTCACTTTTTAGCCTTAGAAGAATGAACAAAACTTAACTGTTTTCAGACATAACTGTAATATATAGGTTCTTCTACACAAGGTCATTATTAATTTCACTTGTCTTTGATTTCAGCCCCAGCCCTGGGGGTCAGTTCTGTGCCAGCTCAGACCGCACACACTGACAGTCTCATCTCAACTTCATTTTTAGTGTATGGCCACAAGTGCATTCTGTTTCAATGCTTTCTCTGATGCTGCAGAAACGTGTTCATCCTGGTGGATACACACCGTGCACACACACACTGTTAGGGGAGTTAATGTCCCATGTAGTGTCAATTAATGGAGCCTTTGGATGAGCACTCTAGCCTCCTGTCTGCTAAGGCAAAGTCCTGGGAAGCGTTCTCTGCTTCTCACATCCTTTTGGAAACAGTTCGCTGCCCACAGTGGTCATCTCAACAAATCACCTGAACCCTTCTGCTCTTCTGCTCTTGCTTCCTGGAATCATCCCCTCAATAAATGCCAGCTCCCAAGTCCTGGCCTAGGTTCTGCTTTGGAGGGAACTGGAATTAAGACATTTGAAATCATCATTCTAACCTATACAGACACTTGTGATTTTTAGAAATATGCCGATTCAGGTGGAGTGGTTCAGGATTGAATGGGTTCTGATCAGAAGTCCTTGAACAGTGCAGCCTGATTATCTTAGGGACAGAATTCTCTATACTGACATACTCCCATGTTACTTGCCATCTTTGTAGAGATCTGGGCTAAAACATGTACACAAAATACACATTGTTTTATTATTTATCTTCAGAATTTATTAGTAAATAAAGGGCTAAAGAAGCTAGGTCTTCTCACTATTATGATAAATGATTTTCATTTAGGCTATCAATTCCATTTTATTGGCTTTATTCAAAGTCTTGCATAAAACTTATGAGTATCTCAGTTTTCAACCTATCTATCATAATTAAACCAATAAAAAATTATTTCCCATTGTTAAACTTGTATCAGACCCACTGTCTATGACAATTACCTTGTAATTCTAATTACCTTACACTTTTGTTGTTAAAGCTAGGCTTTAATGAGTACATGTAATACAGGCCTTTCACTAGGGCAGATGTCAATAAACTATGGCTGGTGGGTCAAACCTAGACCAACTCCTGGTAACTGTGTGATTATAACATAGCCATACCTGTCCACTTAAATACTGTATATGGATGCTTTTACACCACAAAAGCAGAGTTGTGTCATTGTAGCAGAGCCTATACCAGAGATCCTGAAATATTTCCTCTCTGCTGTTTAGTGAAAATGTCTGTTGACCTCTGCACAAGGACATGGCCCATATATAAGTCACAACTTTTTTTAATGTCTCAATTAATGCTGAGGATATTAACAAAATTTCTCCATTCTGGATGAGCTATAGGACTAAGGTCTCCCAGAACTGCGCAGCCTTCAGCCTCTCTGCTCTGCTCAAGTTTGCAGTATTTGCTTACTTTTAAGCCTCTCACAATCTCTTCTGAGCTTGGAAAACTCAGGCCTCACCCAGATACTTAGTAGGAGTCCCCACTCAGCTCAGTTCCCACCTCTCTAATGCTCTATCACACAGATGCCACCTCCTTGAGCAACTCTTTTTTTTTTTTTTAAGATTTTATTTATTTGAGAGGTAGAGTTACAGACAGTGAGAGGGAGAGACAGAGAGAAAGGTCTTCCTTCTGTTAGTTCACTCCCCAAATGGCTGCAACAGCTGGAGCTGTGCCGATCTAAAGCCAGGAGCCAGGTGCCTCCTCCCAGTCTCCTATGAGGGTGCAGGGGCCCAAGGACTTGGGCCATCTTCTACTGCTTTCCCAGGACATAGCAGAGAACTGGATTGGAAGAGGAACAGCCAGGACTCGAACCGGTGCCCATATGGGATGCTGGTGCTGCAGGCGGAGGATTAACCTACTGCGCCACGGTGCTGGCCCAATTGAACAACCCTTCTTTCAAATCTCTACTGTAACAGTGAAAATACTGTGTTCTGTTTGGGCTTCACAATTTAGGAAATCGTTCCTTTACAGACTGTTGGGTCAGACATGGGGCACATTGCATGGGTTTTCCTTAAGAATTACAAATGGGTAGTGTTCATTATTCAAGGTCTAAAAACAATTTTCATGTATATTTTCAGAACTAGAAAGCTTATATATGGTCACAAGCATAAGCTCCTTCACTGTCATTTAAAAATACCAAACCCATTTTATTGTAAATGCATATGAATAAGTAACCACATTTATACATTGAAAACATTTTATTTTGAACAGACTTTGAGTCTGTGATAGGACTGTACTTATGGTATAACTTGAGGACTATGCATGTAGACTAAACATCTTAGCAGAATACATTATTCAGTGCTTTTCCTAAGAAGCTGCAAAGAATTTTGTCGGCTGCTTTCAGTTCCTGATTTCTTGTTTTATTTAATATATATTTTCCTTAATCCAACTCTTCCAAATCATTTAATATTAATATATTAATTTCTTTTTTTCTCTTCTTTCTTGTCATTTCACTAGAATAATACTGGAATTCAGACGGCAGGTAGACTTTGAACACTTCCAATTGTATTGTTTGGCAAGAATATGCAACATCGTGATTACCAAAGAAATGTTTCATTTTTCTCTATCCCTTCAATGCATCAAAGGAATAATTTCTCATAATCATTATTTTTACGCTGATTGGTGTTACAATTGTGTGATATTCTTCAGGGGGTTTTGAGTTATAGTAGAATGTTTATTTCTCTTTTTCAATGAAAATGGAATTTTTCTATGACTCATACATTTAATAGCATAAAATCAGAATACTTTGTTTTTTCTGTAGCTAGCAGGATTTCCTTGGAATTACAAAAATAATGTTTAATTAAATGCTACTCTTCATTTGAAATTAGAAACATGGCTAATTGTGATATATTTCATAAACATTTTATGGCTATGAAGAACATTCAAAACTAAGATCTAGTAAATACTTGAATAACAGGGTTTCAATGTCACTTCCTTTAGTACAGAAAACAATATTTTAAGTTAGATATTAGATATTCTTCATAGTCATAATTACACAAACATAGAATGTTAATACTTTTTTTAAAGTTTCTTTCTGGTTGCATTTCACATATAAGACTAGGTTCAAATAACACTTTCATATACTGGAAACTATAATTAAGTCAAAGTTGTACTTAAAAATAAAAAAGACAAGCCTTTAAAATAGAAGTGCTAATAAGACCTGGAATGAACTTCTCTAACTGCCTTGACGATAGAAATTAGCTTTTAAGTATAAAAAGGGTAGTTGGTATATTAGTTAGGTTACTTTCTGCTGCAAGTAATAGATACCCCAATTAAAAGGGGCTTAAAATATTATGTTCTTTACATGACAAAAATGCTTGGAGTATAATTCCAGAATTAATGAATGCAGGGGTTTAATAGCATCATCAAGGTTTCAGGTTCTGCTCTTCCTGCTCTGCCATCCTCAACATGTTGTCTTTTGCTCTCAGACATGTCCCCTCACACTTGTAAGCTAATTGCAATGGCTGCAAATATCACATTCACCTCATTCAAGCTACTTATTTTTTTTCTAAAGATTGATTTATTTATTGGAGAGGCAGAGGAAGAAAGAATCTCCCATTTGCTGGTTCACTCCCTCAATGGCCACAATGTCAGGGACTGGGTCAGGCTGAAGCCAGAGTACAGGAATTCCAGCCAAGTCTCCCACGTGGGTGGCAGGGGCCAAGAACCTGTGTTATCATGCCCTGTTTTCCCAGGTGCATCAGCAGGGAGCTGAATTGGAAGCAGGGTACCCGCTCTTGAACCAGCACTCCAAATAGTGTAACTATAACATAGGCGGCATCTTAACCCACTGTGCCATAACACTAGCCCTTCTTAAACTACTTAGATGCCAATCTATGAGTTTTACATAGAACATATAAAACTGTGACCTAATCCTGTACCAAAGCAATTCAATAAGTATAGACACAGAACTACAATATTAAACTAAGTTTGACTTTGTGACAAGCAGGAGTTGATCAATATTTGTGATATTCCTCTATTTTCAGTAACTTGCAGATACATGCACTACAAATCAGTCTCTGGAGGAAACCTCAATATCTATAGCATAAATACTCTCAACATGGCCAATTTTAAGATGCAAAAATGTCATTCAATGCAGAATAGAGAATAAGTTGGAATTAGCACACTCTTACAAGGAGTATTTCCAATATGCAAGTGCAGTTAAATATAATAATCTATAAAGCACAAATAATAGCAAATGTACTAAGATAATCAAGAAGTGATGTTTTGATTATTTATACCTTAATTTTAGTATCATTTAGTTAGTTGTAAGTCTACATGATTAATTTATTCTAATAATTGCTGAGTTTTATAACTGGCTTGCAAAGATCTTGAAGATTTAATAATCCAGCTGCCAGGAGCAGGTACAAGCTAACTCCAGCCCACCACTGTCCCCTCACCAACTATCTCTCTTTTGCCTATATAAAATTATGGCTTTAACTTTACACACAGATAAAAATTAAGAATTTTATTAAACATCATAAAAATATTACTATTTTATTCTTTAAAAACTAGATGAAACTTTTTCATGTTTAATGTCTGAGCCTAAAATTGAGCAATAAGAACATTAAAATGTTTTATAAGCTAAAGGAGAAAGAGAGTAAAGTCTTACGCCAGATTTATTAAAATGTGAGAGGTCCAGCATATGGGAGATCTTTCTTTGTCTCTCTTTGTCTCTGTCTCTCTCTGCCTTTCAACTAGATAAACATATTTTTAAGAAAAACAAAAATTTGATTTCACATAAGTTTCATGGAGTTCAAAACAATTTTTTAAGTGATGATTCCAGCTATTTAGTCCATACCTAAAGAATTGAGATTCCCGGGAAGTTAACCATGTCAATGCTGTCTTCTTTTACATTATTAACTAAAGAAATGGGTGCTCTTTGAAGACTTTTTAAGATAAGGAAACAAAGTAGGAGTCAGAAGGAAACAAATCATGACAGTAAGGTGGATGCCTAAAGATTTCTCATTAAAACTCAGAAAATTGCTTTTGTTTGAAGAGAGACATGAACAGGAACATTGTCAGAGTGGAAAAGGATCTTTTAATGATGCTTTTCTGGTCATTTTTTGCTAAAGCTTTGGCTACCTTTCTCAAAACCCTGTCCTAATAAACAGTTGTTATTGATTGACTTATGATTTTCAATAGTTTTACAATCAAAATACTTGGAACATCCCAAAAATCTGTTGCCATGTCCTGTGCTCTTTACTGGCCCACTTTTGCTCTGACTGGACCACATCCATTTCTTGGTAGCCACTGCTTTGACTGTGCTTTGTCTTCAGGAGACTTCTGGTGAAACCATGTTTCATCTACTGTTACAATCCCTTAGAGAAATCCTTCAGAATCTTGGCCTCATTTCTTTCAGATTGCCATCAAAAAGTTCCGTTGTTATCAGCAATTATCTGGGCACAACACTTTTGGCACCATCAAGCAGAACATCTGCAGCACTCTTTCAGAGAGTTGTATAGGCTGAACTGATTTGGGATGTTTATGATTTTTGACTATAGTTTCTGCTGTTAATCACTGATCTTTTTCAATTAGGACATGAACAAGACTTTTTTTTCCTCACAAATTGATGTGGGTGATGTCCCATTGAGGACTGGGAGCTTTATCTTCATCATCTCATTCCTTTTAAAAATGACTTATCCATTTGAATAGTCATAATTTTTTGGACACACTTTCCCCATAAAATGGATCAATAATTTCATCATTCTTTACCCAGGTTTAACCATAAATTTGATATATTTTTCTGCCTTCAATCTTAGAATTAATGTTATCCTCACAGAGGTTCTTTTCAACCAATGTCTTTGTACCTTCTAGTGCCTCAAATTAGATTGTGGTCAGGAATGCTATAAAAATATAGTACAAGTTTATTTTGTGCAAAGTGTTTGAAATCCACACAAACTTTTTTCATAATACACATTTTCCTATCTTTTTGAAGATCTTTTATACCTGTATATTTTTCTAAGTTCTTTAAGAATCGGTCTTAAAATAGGGTAGGGAAGATAAAAGAATACAGACTTAGAAGGCAGTCATACCTAATCTTGAAGTTCAAATCTGCTGCTTACTCTCTGAATAGCTTTACACAATAAATGGCAATCTTTTAAATCTATAGCACTTAATCTTTGCAGGTTGTAAAGGATAGTAAAACTACTTGGAGTTGAAATCTTTAAGATGTTTAAGATTTGTTTTCTATAATACTGCAATGGGTCTCAATTTCCTGCTAGTGAAACACAGTTTAAATCATATATGCTCCATGTTCTTCACAATTTCAAAGTCCTTCCAGATGCTATCTTACACATTTTTAACACTATTGTACAGAACTAAAATGGTGCCTTAAAAACATTTTGAGGTGCAGACATTTGGCACCATGGTGAAGATGCACATCCCATATTGAACTGCCTAGGATTGAGTCCCACCTCTGCTCTTGATTCCAGCTTCCAGCTCATATACATCCTGGGAGGAAGCAAGTGATGCCTCACGTACTTGGGTCCCTGCTACCCACTTGGGAGAAAGAGATGAAGCTCCTGACTCCTGACTTTGGCCTGGCCCAGCCCTACTGTTGTCAACACTTAGGGAGTGGACCAGAAAGTAGATCTCTCTATGCCTCTCTCTTCCTGTGTCTCTCTGCTTTTTCAATTAAAAACATTTTGATACTTAGTGATATTTGTAAAAATTAAACAGGAGTACCATCATCTATCATCCTGGTCTCCATGTAATGACCTCAGCTTACAGAAAGCAGCAGGGCCAGAGGGTTTTACCCATTTAATGGTTAACTCACTCTTTTAATTATATTATCAGAAGTATCAATCTTTATTCTAGAAAATTGTTCATTTTTCAAAAACTAAACTTGCAAATAGTATTAGTAGGCTTATAGAAACTACAAAACAGGTTAAAATCATCTCACTCAGATGTCTTAATTTCACAAAGGAAAAAAAAATATAAGTCCCAGAAAGAAATCTGTTGATCACATTTAAACAGAAAATTAGGGATCAAATTTGGATTTCAACTTCTTTTTTTTTCAACTTTGATATTCTCCTTAAAGCATATCACATACTGACAAATGTTTAAGCAACTGAAATGGAAGAAAGTTCTCTCCTCATCCCACAAAAAAAATACAAGTTGAAAGTTGAGGTAGGAAGCAATGTACTTACTTAAAAATAATTATTTTTCTTTCCTTTCAATGACAGAACAATAAAACAATTACTTATCTAATAAAATAAAATATCATGCCATATATTTTTAAACAAAGCTAATGTAATAATTTATTTTAATTGCATTCATTATTCATATACTATAATCAACACAAACAATAGATGGTATTCATAAAATGACCCACTCTAGAGTGGAACAAAGCCTAACTTAGCTAATCCTTGAATAAGATAGTCATATAGATGAACAGATAGATAGGCAGATATAGCTATATGTATGCGTAACTATTAGTATCTGTATTAAACTAAACAAACATACATAAATTCAGACTAATGTGCCATCTCAAATCCATTACCAAATTGACCATTTTTCATTTCCTCCCACTGCTTATCTTTAATTTCTCATTTCATTGTTGAGGAACTTCATTCTTACCATCCATGACTCATTACGTAACTGTTCAGGTCCAGTATCAGTATACATGTATAGTTGTTTTAGAACTGATAAACCATATGAAACTTAATCGACAGGAGTACAATTTTATTATTTATGTTGCCTGTCATCTTATAGTCTCCATTTATTTCTGAAATCTCCTAGGTTTGCACTTCTAACTTTTATTCCCTTCACTAAGGTTGTTTCAGACACTTGTCATATAGTGATTGTTTTTCTATATCCACTGGGAGATCTCTAACTTCTTAAATGCTTTTTTTTTTAATTTATAGACATTAAGATACATTCTTTGTGAAGTAAAGTCCTATGCGTTTTGACCAATGTCCAGTTTTCCTAGATTTCAAATATTCATGTTAAATTTACCTAAGCCTACCTCCAAATAACACTACACTACTTCACATGTAGGGTAGGTATCTTACAAAAGAGAACTTCCGGGGGCCAGTGCTGTGGCTTTGCAGGTAAAGCCGTCATCCGCAGTGCCAGCATCCCATATGGGTGCCGGTTCAAGTCCCAGCTGCTCCACTTCCAATCCAGCTCTCTACTATAGCCTGGGAAAGCAGTAGAAGATGGCCTAAGTCCTTAGGCCCCTGCACTCACGTGGAAAACCTGGAGGAAGCTTCTGGCTCCTGGTTTCGGATCAACACAGCTCCAGCTATTGTGGCCATCTGGGGGGTGAACCAGTGGATGGAAGACTTCTCTCTCTCTCTTGCTCTCTCTCAGCCTCTCAAATAAATAAATAGATCTTTGGAAAAAGAGAGAGAGAGAGAGAAACTTCCAGGGCAACATTGTAGCATACTGGGTTAAGTTGCTCCCTAGGACACCAGTGTCCTATGTAAGCACCAGTTCCAGTCCCAGCTGCTCCACTTCCAATCAAGCTCCCTGCTAATGTGCCTGAGAAAGCAGCAGAAGGTGGTCTGAGTACTTGGGTTATGACCACCAATGGGGAGACCCAGATGAAGCTCCTGGCTCCTGGCTTCAGCCTGGACCAGCCCAGGCAGTTGGAACCATTTGGGGAGTAGAAGATGGAATACCTCTCTCTCTTCTTCCTCCCTCTCTCTCTCTCTGTAACTCTGCTTTTCAAATAAATGAATAAATCTTTTTTAAAAAATGAATAAAAGAAAACTCCCAATTCTTGGCTAATCTCATGTGACACTGCCATTCATTAAACTAAGCTATATGCTTCAATCACCCAGTGCATTGTTACTATTACTGCCCTAAACAGCATTCTTTTAGGTCAATGAAGAATATGAAAAAAATTCTATCTTATTTTATTTTTCATTTATTCCATGATCCTCTTGATTATATTATTTTTCCCTCTGTACTAAGACATTAAATATGGAGGAATGCTGAGTAGGAAAAACATCCCTTCCCTCAAACAGGTATGAGCCCCTGGAAAAGTATTTTCTTCTGGAGAATAAACCCTATGTTGACTTTTGTCTAATTCTCTGTGCACATTTCACAGTGGTTCTGTTTCCTCTCATTTCCCACGAGGGATCTTATTGGGGTCCTCCTAGTAAGAACCTAGTGGGATTCCTGGTCGAAAAGCCTAGGAAAATATGGATTTCCCCTAAGATAATAGCCCTAAGGACTTTCTCCCTCTTAGGATAGTCCACACATCCTCCAACAACTCATCAAAATTACCAGGACTGTGGTTCCAATTAAGCGCTTCCTGCCACTTTTAGGCTTCTCTTCAGCTGAACAGTTTCTCTGGATGCATCAGCCTTTCCAGATTTTATGGTGCCAATTGTCCTAAAATAAATTTTCTGATAGAGCCAAGAAAAGTTCTTGATTTGCACAGCTTTTTCTTGTTGTAAGAGGGGAGTGACAACCTCTAAGGTCCTTATATTCTGGACTTAACTAGAAGATTCCCTAAATAATTTTTAATGATGTTTACAGAAGCAGATATAGAATTTCTATTTACATATATTCTAGTAAACTAAAAGTAGCTAAAAGTGATCATTAATGTTCCTTCCACTATCCTAAATTCTGTCAGTTCATGAACAAACCAGCTATGGCATTTCTTCTTAAGTAATGATCAAGGCTTGAAATCAGTAGAAATTCATTGCGGGGTGCTATAGGTCCAGAGTTGTCCCATGATCTTCCCGCCCAGGTGTTCTCAATGGAATGCAGAAAGTAAAATTTGGCTTCTGTCCACTGACACAATTAGGATTCCTTCCAGCTCATGAAGCCGGACAAGAAATTATACTGATGGCATGTGACAATGGAAATTGGAGGACATGGCAGGAAAAGAGTTTGGCCAGGAAATTTTTATGTTGAAATACGAGTATGGGATATCTCAGAACAGAAGAAATTTCTAAATAACTAGGTCACTAATATATATATGGAAGCATTTCTGGGTTTTTTGGCTTATTTGTTCTATTGATCATTTATTTGTTTTTAAAGATTTACATATTTTTGTAAAGAGGCATTACAGCATTACCACATTGGTTTAACTGAGAACTCCAGTTTCTTGAAGGTAAACATTGGTAATATGTCTCTTCTACATAGGTTCAGTTGAAAAATATATCTTAAAATAAATTTATTTAGGGCACCAGCACTGTGGTGTAGTGGGCTAGGTCTTTGCCTGTGGCATCAGCATCAAATATGGGCTATGATTCTAGTCCTGACTGCTGCACTTCCCATCCAGCTCTCTGCTTTGGCCTGGGGAAGCAGTGGAAGATGCCCCAACTGCTTGGGCTTCTGAACTCAAGTGGAGACCAAGAAGAGGCTCCTGGCTCCTGGCTCCTGGCTTCCGATAGTGCCAATTCCAGACATTGCAGTCATTTGGGGAGTGAACCTGTGGAGGGAAGACCTCTCTGTCTCTCCCTCTCTTTGTCTGTAGCTCTATCTCCCTAATAAATAAATAATATCTTTAAAAAATCAATTTACATAAAAATAAAAACAGGGGTTATTGCCTACAGTGCAGGCATTCCATATGGGCACTAGTTTGAGTCCTGGCTGCTCCATTTCTGATTGAGCTCTCTGCTAAGGTGTTTGGAAAAGCAGCAGATGGGCCAATTACTTGGTTCCCTGCACCTACATGGGAAACCCTGGAGAAGCTCCTGGCTCCTGGCTTTGGATTGGTACAGCCCTGGACATTGTAGCCATTTGGGGAGTGAATCAGGAGATGGAAGATCTCTCTTTCTCTGTCTCATTATTTCTCTCTCTCTCTCTCTCTCTCTCTCTCCTTCTTTCTCTGTAACTCTACCTTTCAAATAAATAAATAGATAATAAATAAATAAAAAATAAAAACATCTACCCTAGAAACTTGTTTGCTTTTTACCCCTTTGTTAATTTCTTAAATAGCAATGAGATATTTTAATACTTAACATAAAGGCCAATAAAGAAAATAATAAATTAGGCTGGCGCTGCAGCTCACTGGGCTAATCAGCCTGCGGCGCCGGCACCCCGGGTTCTAGTCCCAGTCGGGGCACTAGATTCTGTCCCGGTTGCTCCTCTTCCAGTCCAGCTCTCTACTGTGGCCCGGGAGGGCAGATGGAGGATGGCCCAAGTCCTTGGGCCCTGCACTCGCATGGGAGACCAGGAGAGGCACCTGGCTCCTGGCTTTGGATCTGCGCAGCACGCCAGATGGGGTGGCCATTTGGGGGGTGAACCAATGGAAGGAAGGCCTTTCTTTCTGTCTCTCTCTTACTGTCTAACTCTGCCTGTCCAAAAAAAAAAAAAATTTAATTAATTACTTAATAAATTAATCTAATATTAAACTTATTTCTTGTCATATAGAATGTAGAGGAAAATATGTCATCTGCTTTCACATATATTTCAGTTTAACATAACTTTTTCTTTTACTTAGCCATGATCTATGTCATTTTGATCCTTTGGAATGATTTTGAAGATATTTTTTAAAGGTTAGTGTTAACATTCTACTACCTAAGTAAATATTTGCTTCATTAATTCAGTGGAAAATTCAACTGCTTAAATGGGACATATTTCCCCAGCTTTAGCTAATAAGAACAAAGTTGTCTCAGAAATAAATGGGAGATTAGATATATAGCATTTATTGTGAATAACATAAACACACATAAAGAGGGGATCTAATCATCATTTAATTCTTTAATCTCTTGAGCCCTACTGTAAGATAGGCTGAAATTCACCCATTTTCCCCCAAGCACAAAGCACCACATTAAAGACTTGAGATGCTTCTTCCTAACAAAAATTTCGTTGCTAAAATATCAAAGACTGAGGATTTAGTTTGATGTAATCCTATAAAAATATAAAGGTTATACAAAACTAGACAAGCATCTTAATATAAATTCAACAGAGTTTAGGGCAAAAGCTTTAAAAAATTAAACAATTAAGGAATTTTTGCTTAACAATTACAGCTCATACAAACTTGACTGTTATATATTCAAACAGGATCTAATTTTAGGTAGACTTTGGATAATTTGAGAAGAGTGATTTTAAAAAATATGCAACCAACCTTTTTGAAAATAAAATTGCACTTCTTTTGATTTGATACATCTAAAATCAACTGGTAACTTTACGGAACAGAATTTTTAGGAGAATTATACAAGATATAATTGTGACAAATTAGAAACCAAGAAATAAAATTTATGTATTTTATTAATAAAACAAAAATATAATGGATCTGATGGATAAAGTCATCAAAGACAGATCGGTCTCAGACTAAAACCACAGTTAAAACCCATCAAATATCTACATTTCTGAAAGGAGAATATGCTAGTGAGGGCAGTGGAGCATGTTCTGGTCACTAAGCAGGATGAAGAAAGAAAGGTATACTCTGACTATAAGGTTTCCAGCTCTTTCCTAGCACATGTATTCCTTGGACCAAGAACATGAATAACTGTAGGGTCTTTTCAATGGGTATATCTTTATGGCATTCACTATAAGGAGAGGGGTACATCAGGCTTCCAATTTTACATGTATGTTATAGTTTGGATAATAGTTTGGTGTCCCCCAAAGGCCAATGTTTTGGGGTAATGATCCCTAATGTCTTGGTAATCAAATAATAGTAATGGTTAGTGGATTAAGCACAGAGACTCAACCTAATGATGATGTCTAAGAGGTGGACCTAGTGAGAGGTCTTTGGGTGACTGGGAGTGTGCTCTTGAAAAGTAGTTCTCACAGGATTGTTGATTATATAAGCCAGATTTGGCTCAGCTATTCTCTCTCCATTTCACAGCTCATCATGTGATCTTTTTTTCTTAGGTGTTCTGCCATCATCAGAAACCAGCCTGATGACAACACTCAGTGTTCTACTATGAGCCTCTAAAATTATAAACTGAAATAAACCTCTTTCCTTCCCAAGAAGCTCCTCTCATGTATTTTAAAGTAGCAAAAAGCTGATTAACACAATCTCTTTCATTTTTCTTGCTATGCCATATTCACCCAGCAACATTCTGTAGCTAATTTGAAGACGCTACAATGTCTATAGAAAAAAAAATACATAGATCAGCCAAAAGAACTCTAAGACAGTAATGCATTGACTTTTTTTTTTCACCCATCTTACTCTCCTTGTGTTTCATGATGCAAGAAATTTTGACGCAAGAAATTTTGACACATCAGGTTTCAATGCTCTCCAGACTGAGAACCAGCTTTGGATTGACATACAGAAGTACTCCATGTCAATGTGGGAAGCAGATACTTTTTCACAGATGACAACTAAGCCCAAAGTAAGATTCATATTTATAAACTGTAATAATTATATTGGCTAACTTTGAAATGTGTTCTTGAAACTACCATACTTATCACCTCAATGCTAGAGAAAATAGTTCTTAGACTTGGCCTCTACATCTATTCCACAAAGTACACAACAAAAATGATTCTTTAATACATTTATGAATTCTTTTTATTTTATGTATTCTTTTAATACATAAAACAATAAAATCCTTTATCAGAAAAAAAAATAACCCTCCTTTATACCCACCTGCAATATTCCCACTCCAGTTTAATGTTCTTCTTTACTCTGATATCCTTGCATTCCCTGCCTGGAAGCTAACTCTTTCTTTGCTAATTTTGTTAACATTTATTTATTATTTGAAGGCAGAGTGACAGGGAGAGAGGGAGGGAGGGAGAGAAGAAGGGAAGGAGGAGAGAGAGAGAGAGAGAGAGAGAGAGAGAGAAAGAAAGAAAGAAAGAAAGAAAGAAAGAAAGAAAGAAAGAGATATCTTCCATCTGTTGGTACACTCCCCAAATAGCCACAATGATTAGGGCTGAGCCAAGCAGAAGCCAGAAGTCAGGAGCTTTCATCTGACTCTCAAGCACTTGGGCCATCTTCTGCTGCTTTCACAGGCATATTAGCAGGGATCTGGCCCAGAAGTGGAGCAGCTGGGATTGGAACCATCACCCATATGGGATGCCAGCACCACAGGCAGCAGCTTAACCCACTGCCCCACCTCTGCCAAATTTAATCCTCATTTCCTCCAGATTTCTGCTCAAAGGTCAAAGATCTTATTACCTCAGCAGTATCAGAGGACCATCACATTTATGGCACTATTTCTCACTGTTGTTCTCTCCAGATACCCCTTATTTTGCCTCATTTTTATGCAGAGACATTACTATTCCACACATCATGTGTTTATTTGTGAACTGAAGAAATGATTCCATGATGGCTTTTTATTTACTGGTGTCTAGAATAGGACGTGGCACATAAATGAATATTTGAAAAGCAGAAACATGCAATATCAAGTCTATTAGTTCACATTTCAGAAACCTCATTCTGCCTTTGCCATTAACTGGTGAATGTCCCATCACAAAACTTAAAAGATGTGCGTCAATCATGGTCTTAACTTAAATATTCACCATTTTAGAATTTTTTAGGACCCCATTGAAGACCTATACACAAGAGTCATTAAGAAAAAGTACGAATGTCACAGCTGTCATTGCTAGCCCAAGCTCTTAAAACTGAAGGACCACATTGGTATTCATGTTGCTATCTGGTTAGAATGACCCTGCTTATTATGTATTTAAAACTATCCTCTGGTAAGCTGGCTAAGAACATTGGTGTCTACTGTCAGGGCTGCTGGAGTTCTTGGAAGTGACAAAGTGCTAGACAAATGCTATTATTTATAGTCTGTTCCTGTTCAATGAGAAGGATCCATGAACTTCTGCTGCCAGGAGTAGCATTAGCTAGCCAGACTGACAATTTCATTTCAGGATGTCATTGGTTGAAACAGAGCAACATTTTTTAGGCAATGAAAATCATGGTGCTATCTTGTGATTCAAGAAGCTTATTTCAGACCCATGAGGCCTTTGATTTCCAAAAGCATTTGCACTGCACACATTCTCACATGGGTCAACACAGTAGCCAAAGATATTTTATAAAGAATAAACTATGGGCCCGCTCCGTGGCTCACTAGGCTAATCCTCCGCCTGCGGCGCTGGCACTCCGGGTTGTAGTCTCGGTTGGGGCATCCTCTTCCAGTCCAGCTCTTTGCTGTGGCCTGGGAGTGCAGTGGAGGATGGTCCAGGTCCTTGGGCCCTGCACCTGCATGGGAGACCAGGAGAAGCACCTAGCTCCTGGCTTCGGATCGCGCAGTGCACCAGCCGCAACAAGCCGGCCGTAGCGGCCACTTGGGGGTGAATCAATGGAAAAAGGAAGACTTTTCTGTCTGTTTCTCTCTCTCTCACTGTCTAACTCTGTCACACACACAAAAAAGAATAAATTATGGATGTGGCCAGCAACCATCTCCAGTCTCCAACCAGATTCATTCACTTTTCTTACTTTCATTTTTAAAATTTTTACATATTTACTCAAAAGAAAAATAGCATTTCCAAGGAGTTGGCAGAAGTTACAGTAAAGAGGAAAAAAGAGCCATGTTACACAGAAGAATTTTCAGAAAAAGAACAATATTCTTATGAAATTTGGTAAATAACTCTGCTGGCATAGAGTTTGGAAAACATGGGATTGCTGAGCAATGTGAGTAAATAATTTGGTAACAGTAGTATCGTCCAAGAAATATGTTAGTGTCTTCTCTTGGCTGCCTGAGTAAGGAGTAATATGTGTGGAAGGAGTTGATTGCTGAACAATGGGCAACACGGATATTTCCTGAGAAAGAATAGCGTTCAGTTAAGACGAGCCAGTAGGAGAATAAAAGGACGAAGTTGGAAAGAAATGCTTGTTCAAAAGATGATGATGAGTCAAAGTACCACACTGGGGTGGAGGGAAGAATCACATTCATCAAACAGAACTGGAAAAGAACTAGAATTTTTTTTTTTTCTCTTCAATTGATGCAACTCAGTAATTGTTATTGCAACTAGAAGACTGGAGGAAAGTGTTATTTACAATAGATGATGAAATAGTTTGTCTTTGGCAATATGATTACACATGAAGAATGCAAGGTGCAAGTTTGGATGCCTCTGAAGCACCGCCGCCAAGTCCCTAGGGTTCAGCTGATATCGTCTGTCTCCATACTGCTCCTTTAGGTTAACACAAACACATGTTCTTTCTCCTTTATGGTTCTCCCTTTCTATTTATGATATGGGCAGTTTCATACAGGAAAAAATGGCTTTTGAAAAATTATTACTCCTATAAATTAATTTGGCCATATAGGTCTATTGGCCAGGAATGGTCAGATGACCTCAAGCATCAACAGTTATCCTCTTGGTCTTCTGATTTATTTGTCACTGTTTTTTTTTCCCCTGTAAAATAAAAACAAAACTCAAGAAATGTTACAGAATCAGAGTATAAAAAAATGTACAAGTGTATATGCTTCCCAGACACACAGATACTGTTCTTCCTCCACATGTTCACCATGGTAGTTTAAGTAGTAAGTGTGATGACACAACAGGAAACTGGTTATTAAATCAGCTATGCACTTAGATGGCCTCAACAATACATACTTAAGAAATGCTTAACGCTTAAATAACCAAAGGGTGCTAAGTTTCACCTAACAAGGGAGGGGAGGGGCTGGGGAGCTCAGGCCACAGTCACGAGAGGATGGAATACGTTTTCTAGGTTTGATAGGTTTGCCATATCAAAGGCTTTGAGAATCCAATTATTTGCAAAAAGTGGAGATGGCTGTTCTCCACTTTTGCAAATGAAATACAGTAGAACCACACTATTTCTTTTTTTTTTTTCTTTTTCTTTTTTTTGACAGGCAGAGTGGACAGTGAGAGAGAGAGAGAGACAGAGAGAAAGGTCTTCCTTTTTGCCATTGGTTCACCCTCCAATGGCCGCCGCGGTAGGCACGCTGCGGCCGGCGCACCCCGCTGATCCGATGGCAGGAGCCAGGTGCTTATCCTGGTCTCCCATGGGGTGCAGGGCCCATGGACTTGGGCCATCCTCCACTGCACTCCCTGGCCACAGCAGAGAGCTGGCCTGGAAGAGGGGCAACCGGGACAGGATCGGTGCCCCGACCGGGACTAGAACCTGGTGTACCGGCGCCGCTAGGTGGAGGATTAGCCTATTGAGCCGCAGCACCGGCCGCGAACCACACTATTTCAATGCTAACAGAACAACAGGAAGGGTACATGTGAGCATCTCACAGTATGTCAGAAATGGGTGTGATTTCAGGAATCCCACAGCAAGAAGCAGCACCATAGACATAACAGTTTCAGCCAATACAAGATGGACTATTTTAAAAAATTGTATTTTCCTTCCATAATTTTTGGTCAGTGAAGCTAGCACTTGTTTGCTGAACTGTGGAAGAACTGCAAGGTCACACACATTATTCAAGATAAAGCAACTGAGCTGATGAGTCTGCACTTAATTTAAAAATAACGAGAGAGAGAGAGAGAGAATGGGAGTTAACCACATCACCCCACTGGTGCTCTCAAAGGAAGAGGGTTTAACAGATGAATCCACAAAGGTAGGCGGATCTCTACAGAACACTGAATGTCATGTGTAAATCCTCATGAATCTCCAGAAACAAGAACCCCACACAATGTAAATACTTTGCTTTACACATTCCCTTACAAAGGGAGAGAAAGACACCAAGACAACTTTGTAACTGTATTAACTGCAATAAGAAACCAAAGTCCAGAGTTTGGCAGATAATTAAAAGAGGGTTATCACTTAGGTTACATAGCAAAAGTGTTGCTGTATATTACATATAGTAGTATAAATAATAAAAAGTATTATTTAAATTAGATCACAGTGCTGCATTATGTGCATAGCAGTGTTTGATATTGGTGGGCTGGGACCTATGACACTAAGGGCTCAACTGTCATCACTGGTTAAGCATGATCAAGAAGCAGACACAGAGTTCTGATGGCTTCTCTTGGTGGCTAAAATCCTGAAGAGGAAAGAAAAACACTGCTCTACAGAAACATAAAAATCAATCACAACACCTGGGCAGCTGTGATCCACCAGAAAGAAATGAGTTCCAGTCTGAATAAAGTTGAAAGAGAAAGAGAAGTCACATTGAATTTCATCCAATCCCACATGGGAAACCCTCTCATTTAGGTCACTTGTACATAACTCTGGTTCCTGCAGAAGGAGACCTTCACTGAGAGGCCAGAGACCTGCTCGCATGGAGCAGAGTAATTTAACTTGGAGTCGATAGAGCTTGGCATTGAGAAATCCTGATATGTTGTCAGACTCTGGGCTGGGCACAGGAGCCATCTACACAGTGTTCACGCTACAAGGCCCACTCTCCAGAGCTATCCCTCAGGCTGGGACACTAGTCAACACTATGGCCTCTTCCCAGAAAGCCCCATGGTAGTTAACTGCTGTGGTCAGTGAGCACTGGACACAAGGAAAGTCCATTCTTGGGAAAGGCCTCCAAGCACATCCCTTCTTAAAAACTCAGCCCCGAGGTGGAAGCCTGCCACAGCTGTCTTGACCAAGGCTTTCTCAAACCACCATCCACACTTGGACTTGGTTCATTTTCCTTTCAGATACACAGCTTTACCAATGAACTCTTAAGAGCATACTGAGCGAGAGAGAGTAAGGAAATAGGAGCTTATGATATAAGGCTGAGAAAAACCTACAATGCCAACGTTTGCCACATACTACTAGATAAAGGTAAAAGACAATCATAGTAGGATAAAAATAAACTGTATACACGTATATCATTTAAGAAGAAAGAGATCCAGAGTCTCTTTCTCTTACATGTGTCTGAGGGCCCAATAGCAAGCAGCTGTAGATGTCACAGTGCTGATGTGTTCACAGTTGTTTTTTCCAAAGCATCTTTCAATATTGCTATGAGGAACTAGAATTAAACTGATGGGATAAAGTTTGTGGAAGTGTGTTCTATGTAAATTGTTAAATTTCAATAATAGAAATTAGTGAGCAGGAGACATGTGAGTTTTCCACAAAAATTCATGAGCTTTAAGATCCCGTGAAAGATGAGAGATTCTAAAGCAAATGGCTCCAATTTTTCAAATTGGCTATTTCCAAGGATTTAAAGTTGAATCCCCGTCTGTATGACCTTACTTACTCTGATGAAAACATTTACTTCCAGGGGTAGAAGAGACTGTCCTGGAAATTGTCTCTGTGGGTTATATGAACAGTGAGGTTGAAACCTGGAGACATACCTTCTTTAGACTCAGATCATTTCTGGAATGTTAAATAAGTAGTTGTTGAGGTCTCCATAAGTTTCATTTATGCTTAAAAATCATTCCTCAATGGGATTTATTGAGAGTTAAAGCACTAATCATAAAAACAAATAACGTGGTTGAATTCAGGGTCCTACTTTCTGCAGCACTGTCTAGCTGTTTTACACAAACTTGCTGTGTCTCAATTTCTTAATCTACACAGTAAGAATTGCAAGAGCTATTACTTACATGGTGGTTACTATGTGCCAGATACTGCCTTATGGGGTTTATAAATTAGCTCACTTAATTTTCAAAGCAACCCAATTAGGTAGCACCACTATTGTCAATCTTTTTTTTTTTTTTTTCTAAAAATTTATTTATTTATTTGAGAGGGAAAGTGGTACCTTGACTTTGAGACAAAGGGAAAGGTCTTCCATCTGCTGGTTCATTCCAAAATGGCCACCATGGCTGATGCTGGGCCCATCCAAAGCCGGGAGTCAGGAGCTTCCACTGAGTCTCCCACATGGACACAGGGGCCCAAGTATTTGGGCCATTTTCCTCTGCTTTCCCTAGCCACCATAGAGAGCTGGACTGTAAGAGGAGCAGCTGAGACAGGAACCAGTGCCTGTCCGGGATGTTGGCGCTGCAGGTGGAGGCCCAACCTACCACGCCACAGCACCAGCCCCTATTTTTATTTGTATACAAGAGAAAGAGAAGGGGGCAGAGCTGTGGCATAGTGGGTAAAACTGCCACCTGCAGTGCCAGCATCCAATATGGACACCGGTGCGAGTCCCGGCTGCTTCACTTCCCATCCAACTCTCTGCCATGGCCTGGGAAAGCAGTAGAAGACGGCCCAAGTCCTTGGGCCCCTGCATCCGCATGGAAGACCCAAAAGAAGCTCCTGGCTCCTGGCCAGACCTGGCCATGGCAGTCAATTGGGGAGTGAACCAGCGGATGGAAGATCTCTCTCTCTCTCTGCCTCTCCTTTTCTGTGTAACTCTGACTTTCAAATAAATAAAAAAATAAATCTTTAAATAAAAAAAGAGAAAGAGAAAACAAAGGAAGACAGATGAAGTTAAAAGTTCCAATATTTGCTAAAGTAATCCTAGGATCCAGTCTCCTAAGCTTTATACTGCTGTCTCTTGTGAGCAATAGATAATACTAGTAACTAAGCAGCATCTTAAGGTGGTTTGCAGATTAATTGTGTAAAATAAAATACATAAAGAGCTTAGAACACTTTTGGCACATAGTAAGAATTCCATAAATACTAGATTTTTAGCTATTAACATGTCACTTTCTATTTGTAAAAATACAGAACCAAAAGTTGAGATCTTTCAAAATTAGTAACTTGTTTGTACATATAGTTGCGCCAGTTAATAAAAAAATGCTAATTAAAACATCATGTCACTTTATAGCTATTAAATTAGTGGTATTTAAAAATGATAGTATCCAAAGCTAGAATTATTGGTACAATACATTGGCATACTCATTTAAACAACATATTTGCCAGAAACTTGAGAGAGTCTGTGCCATTTCATTTTCAATCCTCTCACTTCTTATGTAGCAGTATGTTGTGGGGGAAATAGCAGGTTTTTGGGTCAGGTGGTCTTGGCTCAGGGTCTTTGCTAATTATATACTGAAGTGATCTTCTGTATATAAAGAGAATTGGAAATGAAAAAAAAAAAAAACAACCTGGTGTTAAAATGGAAATGGCATAGAAAATTAATTAATTTGGAAAAAAAAATTATGTAGGATCTCTGTCTTTAATGTGCTGTACATTGCTATTTAATGCTATAATTAGTAATCCAATGGTAGTTTTTTCACTTGATGTTGCTATATGGGCAAAAAGTTGAAATCTTTACCTAATATATACTAAACTGATCTTCTGTATACAAAGAGAATTGAAAATGAATCTTTACATGAATGGAAGGGGAAAGGGAGCGGGAAAGGGGAGGGTAGCGGGCGGGAGGGAAGTTATGGGAGGGGGGAAGCCATTGTAACCCATAAGCTATACTTTGGAAATTTATATTCATTAAATAAAAGTTTAATTTAAAAAAAAAAAAAAAAATGAAAATACAAAGAAGGCTTTCCACTTCTAATTGGTAGCCTTGGTTAGCATAGTTACTTTGAGCACATTTTTCCTCCTCTGTAACCTGAGGTTATTAAGTAATAGCCAAAAAATTGTAAAAATGAGATAGTACAAGTAAATTATATGATACTTTGTATTGAACAAATACAAGTTTTGTTTTTCTTAAACATGTGCTCCATGGGATTGTTAGGGAAATAACTCAAAAGCAAGGCAATTATATAACATTTTAAAATTTATAATAAAAATCATAATCAACTTAAATGTTTAATAACAAGGTAAACAGAAAAAGCATTGAGCTGCATTAATATGATGCAATCCTGGTATAGTTACATACGTGATAAATGTACAAATGCATTACAACTGGAAAGTGCTTATTGTACAATTTGTATAGTTAATAAAACATTAAAACTATGATTCTAACTTCATGTATCAAAATATTATGGATCTAGAAAATAACATGGAAAACCACCATTTTATTAGACCTTTTTTCTTTTTTTACTTTGTATAATTATTGAAAATATGTCAATTGTCTTAAAATACTTATTGAGATATCAAATCACAAATATTATCTGAATGTTTCTTATAAAAATGCCTAAAGTGCACTGTCATTTCTGTTTCTACCTGAGCTTCAAAGATCTCCAACCTTACACTTACTTCAGATTGTTCTAAGGCCAGAATTGCTACAACAAAAGCAGATACATAGGGCCCAGTGTTGTAGTGTAGCAGGTAAAGCCACCACCTACAATGCCAGCATCCCACATGGGTATTGGTTCGAGTCCTGGTTGCTCCACTTCTGATCCAGCTCGCTGCTAATATACCTGGGAAGGCAGCAGCAGATGGCCCAAGTACTTGGGCCCCTGCACCTACATGGGAGACCTGGATGGAGTTCATGGTTTCTGGCTTCAGCCTGGTCTAGCTCCAACAGCTGTGACCTTCTGGGGAGTAAATTAGCTGATAGAAGATCTCTCTCTCTCTCTGTCTCTCCCTCTCTCTCTGTAACTCTTTCAAGTATATAAATAGGTATTTTAAGTATACATGAAAACTTTGAATTTTAAATTTCTTATATTGTATCTAGGATCGAGAACATTAACGACAAATTATCTGTTGAGGAGGACTTTAGCAGTTCAAGTCAGCACTTGCACTGCCTGCATCCCATCACTGAGTGCCTGGGTTAGAGTCCTGGCTCTATTCATGATTCCAGGTTCCTGTTAATGTGTACATTGGGAGGCAGTAGTTGACGGCTCAAGTAGTTGGGTCCCTGCCACTCACTGCCTCACAGCTTCAGCCTGGCCCAGACCTGGCTGTTGTGGCATTTGGGAAGGGAGCCACCAGATGGAAGCAGGTTCTCTCTGTATTTCTCTCAATCTCTCTCTCACTGTATATAAGTGTGTGTCTGTCAAATAAATAAACAAAAATTAAACAAATATTTGTTGGACATTACTGAATTTCTATAATTTGTAATAAGGTTGAACTATTTAAAACATTCTTATTTCCCCTTTTCTATTGCTCCTTCTCCCCTCAAATAAACAGCATTTGTCAGTTCATTTAAATAGTAGCTCATTTATAATTCTTCCTTGAAGAGTACTTAGATACATAATGGATTAAAACAAAAATTTTCTATAAAAACCCAAAGCCATATATTTTGTGAGATATCTTTTTTTAGCTTATTAAATGGCCCAATAACACTTTTGCAAGACAAGGCTAGGATTGGTTAAAAGAAGTACTCTATGATATTTTTAGTTTTTTCAGGTATAAACTATATTTTCTCATGAAGTAAAGAAATGTAGAGTTCCTATGAAAAATGATGAAGAAAAGTGGAAGGATGGAGGGTGAAAAGTAGAGGGGAAAATAAGCTTTTTGCTTTACTGTTTTTGAAGGATTCAATACGTTTAATTATAAAACTGTATGTGTATTTTATGTAAAAAGCTGAGACGTCAAGTGCATCTGTAGTTGGAACAATATAGAGGGCTTATGCTCAGTAAGAAGACACAAGTCAACACGAATACACAGAAAGGCTGTCAGTATGAAACCCATTCCCAGGATGGCCACGTTCATACCAGGGCTAAGTTGAAGTAAGTCATCTATTATATTTCAGTATTAATGAAGAAATCGCAATAAAGGTTACATCAACTTCTACAGTGCTAAAAAATATCTTATTTGGGTGCAAAGAGTTATCATATTAGACAGCATCAATTAAGCTTAAAGGAAAAAATAATTCATTTTTACTGGAAATCTTTGACTACTCCCAATGTTGTCTGAAAATTCAAGTCAAGTGAAAAGCTTTCACCTATTGCCTGAGATAACAAAGATGTTAAGTGAAAACAGACATCTTATGATAGTGTTTTTGTAATGTTTTATTATAGTATTTTTTATTTATGGAAGTTGTAGCATTATAGAGAAATTGGAAAAGTGTATTTCCTCGATAAATGCCTTAATGAACAGACTCTTTTTGTGTAGTTAAGAAGTAAACGGTGCTATTCAATTTAAGCACAGAAATGGCTTCAAGGAGCCAAAAATTAAAAAAGAAAAAGCTGATGATAAATTTCAAATAAAAGACTTAGTTTTGGGTTTTTTTTGTTTGTTTGTTTGTTTGTTTTATTAATTTAAAAGACACAGAGATGCCATCTGCTGGTTCACTCCCCAAACACCTGCAACGGCCAGGGCTGGGCTGGAGCTGGAGCCTCGAGCCAAGAATACAACACAGGTCTCCCAAGAGGGTGGCAGGAACCCAATTATTTGAACTAAAACCAGTGCCTCCCAGATTCTGCATTGGCAGGAATTTACAGTCAAGAGCCAGTGCCTGGAAAGAAACCCAGGCTTTTCAGCGTGGAATGGGGCTTTCTTAACCACTAGGCTGAACACTCACTCCCTAAATGTGATATTTTTAAGGAAGAACCAAAAATGGACCACTTTGATGAAATGTCAGGATATTGCAGGGGGTGAGCGTTGGAGAAATGCAGCTAACAATGTTAAGGCATAACATACTTTAAAAACAAAAGTCTCCACTGCAGTATTGCCTGTATCATGAATTTTTATATACTCTGTTGTTCATTCTGAACTATAGCAACTTTTTTTTAAGCTGACATTAAAAATCTTTGCTGTGGGGCTGCATCTATGGTGTACTGGGTAAGGTCGCCATCTGCAGTGCTGGCATCTCATATGGGCACTGGTTTGAGTCCTGACTGCTCCACTTCTGATCCAGCTCTCTGTTATGGGCTGGGAAAATAGTGGAAGATAGCCCAAGTCTTTGGGCACCTGTACCCATGTGGGAGACCTGGAAGAAACTCCTGGCTCTTAGCTTTGGATTGGCCCAGCTCTGGCTGTTGCAGCCATTTGGGGAGTGAAACAGTGGATGAAAGACCTCTCTCTGCCTTTGCCTCTGCCTTTATGTAACTCTGCCTTTCAAATAAATAAATAAGTCTTTTTTTTTTAAAATTTTTTGCCAGGCAGAGTTAGACAGTGAGAGAAAGAGACAGAGTTATAGACAGTGAGAGAGAGACAGAGAGAAAGGTCTTCCTTCTGTTGGTTCACCCACCAAATGGCCGCCACGGCCTGCGCTGCGCCGATCCAAAGCCAGGAGTCGGGTGCTTCCTCCTGGTCTCCCATGCGGGTGTAGGGACCCAGGGACTTGGGCCATCCTCCGCTGCCCTCCTGGGCCACAGCAGAGAGCTGGACTGGAAGAGGAGCAACCAGGACTAGTACCCGGCGCCCCCACCAGGACTAGAACCCGGGGTGCCGGTGCCGCAGGCAGAGGATTAGCCAAGTGAGCTGCAGCACTTTCCATAAACAAGTCTTTTTAAAAAGTCTCTTTAAAAAAAACTGCTGAGTAAATATGGGGCTGCTTAAATTACTACACTAGTTTTTATTATATATTTCTTGACCCAAAATGCTTTTTAAGTCTCACCATTAGATGCTAATTTTGCCCTCAACTGAGAGAGTTACATGAATTAATGGAATCTGAGAATAGGTGTGTTCTGTTCACTTTGATAGTTTAAATTTGCTCATCTGAAACAAAAGAAAAAGGTGCTTAAAACTTGAAAGTGTTAAGAGCTTTTCAGCTCTTACTATTTCTTCTTTTAAGCTTAATAATTCCATTCTAAGCTTCAAAGAATCATTCATAATAAGAGAATCAGATGCAAGTGGGAAAGAGAAGGCACACAGCAAGAACAAGAAGTAAGAATGAAGAGGCATTTAATGCTCTGCATCTAAATTATCCCCCAAAATATTATGGCTTCAGGTAAAATAGAAATGTTAATAACTGTCATTTCTAAAACCTTGACTAACCAATAAGTACACATCAGCTCTGTCCATTTCTCATCCGATTTTTAATGGAACAAAGTGACTTCCAGGGGTCAGGAAGTGCGTAATTACGCAGACCAGAGTCTCTGGACTTTGATCATAATTGCAGTGCATTACCCATCCATCATTTGTTGCTCCAGGACTACTCCTTACTGAATTCTAAAGGAGATAGAAACTCTGGCAGGACCAATTTGAGCTTCAAAACACCTAATCAGAAACTTGGCTCTCTTGTCCTAAAACAGATTGAAAATTGCTACTTTAATCTCGCAATCCACTTGGCTTTTAAGTAAAGTGAGAACATGAAGTCTCTCTGGGAGGGCATGAATCTCCATGGTTTGTTATCTCTGGATATCTTTTTATGAGTGACTAAGGGGACATTAAGTTTCAGTTTGCTTCACTGAAAGCAGCGGTTTCCAAAATTAAGACTGTGGAGAAGGAACCAGTGCTGTGGTTCAGTAGGTTAATCTTCCACCTGATCTGTCTCTCTCTCTCTCACTGTCTAACTCTGTCAAAAAAAAAAAAAAAAAAAAAGTCAGAAAGGAAAAAGAGATACATTTGGCCGGCACCGTGGCTCACTTGGCTAATCCTCTGCCTGCGGCGCCAGCACCCCAGGTTCTAGTCCCAGTTGGGGAACCGGATTCTGTCCTGGTTGCTCCTCTTCCAGTCCAGCTCTGTGTTGTGGCCTGAGAAGGCAGTGGAGGATGGCCCAAATGCCTGGGCCCTGCACCAGCATGGAAGACCAGGAGGAAGCACCTGGTTCCTGGCTTCAGATTGGCGCAGCACGCCAGCCGTAGCAGCCATTTGGGAGGTGAACCAACGGAAGGAAGTCCTTTCTCTCTGTCTCTCTCTCTCACTGTCTAACTGCCTGGCAAAAAAAAAAAAAAAAAAATTCCTCCACCCGAGGCTCTGGCATCACACATTGGTTCTGGTTCTAGTCCCAGCTGCTTCTCTTCTGATCCAGCTCCCTGCTGTGGCCTGGGAAAGCAGTATAAGTTGGCCCAAGCACTTGGGTCCCTGCATGAACATGGGAGACTTGGAAGAAGCTCCTGGCTTCAGATCAGCCCAGCTCTGGCCATTGCGGTCATTTGGGAGAATGAACCAGCAGATGGAAGACATTTCTCTCTGTTTCTCCTTTGCACTGTCTGCAATTTTGCTTCTCAAATAAATAAATAATCATAAAATACAAAGACTGTGGACAAATGAAAAATCTTCAATGCTTGATTAAAATGCTGAGTTTATCTTCCTTTCCATCACTGTGTTTCTAGAGGGTGACTTCAACACAATCTCTAACTTAACATTAACTTGTAACCTAATTGTACTAGAAAGTCTACTGCTCTTTCACCAAGTATAGTCTCATAAATACAAGAATAAAAATAGTTTTTGTTTGTTTAACACACAATTCCAATGCCCCACCCACACGTATTAAATCATGGTCTCAGAGGGTTGATATGGCACACTTGATAACATCAAAAGTGAGCATGTGTGTTCCTGTGCTTCATGAATCTAAATCTAGTCTTCAAGACTGGCTGTCTAATAGTCAATTTCTCTCCATGTAAAATAGTTTTAGGGTCTCTCGCAGAAGCAACTAACAAACTCACTGTTGCAATATACTGCCTTCAGGGTTGGGGCTTGCATCTGTAGTCATCAGCTGTCTTGTCTAGCATCCTTCCGATCTTCCTTTCACCTCAGAGTACTGGTGTACATTTAGTCCTACTTCAGATTCCTGAGGTTTTGTATTGTATCTCACATTACTCTACCATACTCGTTATTAAAAACAAAATCATGTAATAGCTTAATTAAATAAAAAATAAAACACAGCTTTAATTTCCATATCTACAATTTGTGGATAAATACCTTTTACTCAGTAGATTAGTATCCTATTGTTGCTATAAGAAGTTTCCATAAACTTAATGGCTTGAAACAACATAAATTTATCTTATAGTTCTGTAGGAAAGAATCCTGATACAGGTCCCACTGGACTGAAATCAAGGTGTTGGTAGGGCTGTGTACCTTTAGAACACTGGGGAAATGTCTGTGTCCTTCCCGTTTCCTACTTCTAGAGGTTCCTTGGCTCATGACACCACTTTCATCTTCAAAGCCAGCAACAGCCCGTGGAGTCTTTTCTTTCACATTACATCACTTTCACTCTTCTACCTTCCACATCCATTTATAAAGATTCTTGTGATTACATATACCTATAGGATTAATATACCTATCTCAAAATCAGTTGGTTGATACCCTTAGTTCTATCTACAGTCATAATTCTCTTTTGCCACATAATATAACACACACATATGCATCAGGGATTAGTTAGAATGTGACTACCTTTGGAAGCATTATCCAGCTTACCACACCTGCCTACCTCAGTTAGATCAGATATATGACACATTGGGAAACACTTTCTTAATTATAACATTTTATAAAATCTAATAAAATGTTTTGTTCTGTGGTATACACAGCATCGAACTAGAAGTCAAGAGACTTGAATTGCCAACCTGATTTGGCTATGATTTGGCTGTGCCAATGTCGGGTGACTCAACTCTTCTGGCATTCAGACTGTTCAGTTCTAAAGTACAATAATTGAAGGAGACAAGTCATGTTGAAGTCAAGATTCATAAGTATTTTTGTTCTTAATATGTAGTTGATATAGAGTAAAACGAAACTCAAGGAATGCGTACTTGAAAACCAAGTGTTGCTAGAAAGAAAGTACCAGTCTGCTGGCACACTATACACAGCACAGTGGAACTTAGTTGAAATTAAGGGGATACAGTAAGTTGACTTACCTTCATATTTAATTCTAGAAGGACTAGTTGTGAACAGTAGATGAGAGGTTGTTATTCCTGCTTTACTTATGAGGAACTTTGAATTAGATAGAAAGTCTCATAATCAGTTAGTGGTAGAGTTAAAACTACAATCTAAATTTTTTGGCTACTCCTAGATGCACTCTGCTAACACACTTCCACATCTCTCTGCTCAAAAGCAGCCATCAAAATTATAACAGTATTGTACGCTTGGCAAACTACAGTAGCTCAGAAAGGTATTTTGAAACATCCTTGTGAAAATTATGAAGAGTTGAAGCACTTCTTCTTGGTTATGATTAAAGATATACTAAACCCTATAGATAAATTGTAACAATATTTCTTGTATTAAAAACATCCAATTCTGCTTATCCTCTGCCTGACTTCACTCAAGTACTGCATATAAAAAATACACACAGATGGCAGTATGTTCGCTCATTCCTTTCTGACAGATAGAGACACCTAGTGATAGTAGAGAAGGCTAAATCCTCATATGCTCAATGAACAATCACATCAGAATTGCTTCACTCCAGAAAGCATATTAAGAGCCGATGTTGTGAGGCACACTGAGTTAAGCCATTGTTTGTGACACCAGCATCAAGTTTGAGTCCTGGCTACTTCGATTCCAATCAAGCTCCTTAGTAACGCACCTGAGAAAGCAGCAGATGATGGTCTGATTTTTAGGCCACTGATACCCACATGGGAGACCCAGATTCGGTTCCCAGTTCCTGACTTCAGCCTGGCTCATCTCTGTCCTAAGCATGTATTTTGGCAGTGAACCAGCAGATGAAAGATCTGTGTATGTGTGTGTGTGTGTCTGTGTCTCCATCTCTGCCTCTTTCAGTCACTCTGCCTTTCAAATAAAGAAAGTTTTTAAAAAAGAAATTATATTAAATTATATGTTTCATATCAACTGCTTTGGAAATCATCATATGCACATAAATACCTATATTATGCTTGTACTTGCCAAGATCTTGGCAAGAGAAGGGTAACTGAAGATAGGTATATGATGTGGCTCTCTGGAATCAACAGTGGCTGGAAAGGGTTACCACCACTAAGCCTGAAGGAAAAGGTGGGTTGGGAGCAGACGCCTACCTATTGCCTACAGAACCTACAGTCTTTATTAGAAAATCCTACAGGGAGATGCCAGGGGAATGAATATCCCAATGTCCCTCTCTTCTGGCCCTGCAATCTCATGCTAGAGGTTCCCACTGGTTAAACGCCACAGGAAACCAGAGGAGAGAGGGACAGATAACATAGTCCTTAAGAGTCAGCTTTGTGGGCATAGAAGATGAAAAAGCAGGGAGAGTGGATGTGCAGGGGCAAGAGGAGGACAACCAATAGGAGCCATGTCTGTCTTTATGTGATGTTATCTGACAAATGAAATGATCTTCCACTGTAATTTCATTGTCACTACCCTTCCTTTTGGGATATATTTAGAAAGCACAGTTAATAAAGTTGACATTTAAGCTAGTAAAGCATGAAATTTACAACAAATATGTAATTCACACAGGAAACATTTTGTACCCATCGACACAGTATTTTAACAGTTTGATGCTTCTTTTGAGTAGAGGCTGACAGAAAAATAATACAAAACTTTTTACGAGTGGTTCAAATTATAGTGGTTCTTAAATTTATCTTATTTTTAGCTCTAAGATACCATAGTGTTTCAAAATTTTATTTTAATTCATTTTTATCATTTTAACTGGCTCAGTTTTTGAAAAGATATTTTGGAAAGCATTTAACCTATTAGAATTAATTGGATAAATGCATTTTATACTGTATACACGTGTTGAAATATTATATTGCATTCCATAAAAATACACTTTAGTACATGTTAATCCAAAATGTAAAAGGCATTGAATTAATTAAAAGTAATAGTTTACAATCTAGGGCATTCTGGACTCCAGAAAATGTGAAACTGCCAAAATTATAATTCAAACAAAGCGATAAAGATTTAACTTATTAAATGTTAAATTTTACATTCATTTTGCATGTTCACCTAATAAAAATTAAAGAATCAACAAAAAATCACTGTGTAGATTATTTAAAAAATAAGGAAACAGTAATGAAATGATTTATTTATTTATTGATCTAACATAATTTTTTAAAAATTTTATTTATTTATTTATTTGAGAGGTAGAATTACAGATAGTGAGAGGGAGAGACAGAGAAAAAGGTCACTCCCCAAATGGCTGCAATGGCTGGAGCTGCACCGATCCTAATCCAGTAGCCAGGAGCTACTTCCAGGTCTCCTACACAGTTGGGACTTGGGCCATCTTCTACTGCTTTCCCAGGCCACAGCAGAGAGATGGCTCAGAAGAGCAGCAGCCAGGACTAGAACCGGCGCCCATATGGGATGCCAGCACCACAGGTGGAGGATTAACCTACTGTACCACAGTGCTGGCCCACAACATAATTTCATAACTGCTTTAATATTTTTATTAAAATAAAATTAATGGCTGGCGCCACAGCTCAATAGGCTAATCCTCTGCCTGTGGCGCTGGCACACCGGGTTCTAGTCCTGGTTGGGGCACCGGATTCTGTCCCGGTTGCCACTCTTCCAGGCCAGCTCTCTGCTGTGGCCAGGGAGTGCAGTGGAGGATGGCCCAAGTGCTTGGGCCCTGCACCCCATGGTAGACCAGGAAGAGGCACCTGGCTCCTGGCTTTGGATCAGCATGGTGCACTGGCCGCAGCACGCTGGCCGCGGCAGCCATTGGAGAGTGAACCAAGGGCAAAGGAAGACCTTTCTCTCTCACTGTTCACTCTGCCTGTCAAAAAAAAATAGTAATAAAACAACACCACATGTGGTCATGTTCAAATTCTCTTCTACTTTGAAATGGTCAATTTCATCAAAAGGCAAATAAACAGTGGCGACTGGCACAGCAATTCACTTACTGCTTAGGATACTTCCTGCATCTCATTTCAAGGTTCCCTTTCCAAGTTCTAGCTACTTTCCTTCTGATCCAGACTTCTGCTAATGGGCACCCTGGGAGGCACCGGGTGCTGGCTCAAGTACTTGGGTCCCCACATCCTATGTGTGAGACTAAGATTGCATTCAGGGCTCCTAGCTTCAGCTTAGCCAAGCCCTGGATATTGCAGACATTTGGAAAATGAACCAGCAGTTAGATTTCTTTCTGTGTCTCTCTCCCTGTCTTTCAAATAAGATGAAAATGAATCTATAAAAATGCAAAGGTAAATCCAGTAAGACTACAGTTTTAACTTTTCTTTATGTTTAGAAAGGCTTCTGCAGAAACTAGGTTAGCATCAATTAAGAAGGGTAGGAGTATAGGCAGGAGGGAGATGGGGTAGGAAGAATCACTATGTTCCAAATTTGAATAGATGAAATGCATGAAGTTTGTATTCCTTAAATAATTTTTTTTAAAAAAGAGCACAACTAATTTCATAATATGTCAATATGTTCAGGTGGGAAGGAAAAGTGGAATATTTTCAAAAATGGAGAGCAGCAAGATGGTAGAATAGAAAAGGAGCACACTGATAGTCCAGGAAGAGACAGTTTAATAAAAGTGGAGATACTGCAGGTTCAAGGAAGAGTAGGGGAAGAAACAGCAGAGGAAACTCTCCGGAACTAGTGATTCACAGTGGACCTGCGTGGAGGGCGTGGGAGACCATGGCTCGGGACACCAGCAGTGGAATCAACACACCAGTGCTGGAACGCGAGGTGAGCTGAACCTCAATAGCCCGAGACACTGGTGGGCAAGCAGAAAGAGGAGACTAGAGGGAACGAGTCTTGAAACCTCGTGGGGAAAAGTTCACCAGGCTAACTAGAAGAGAGAGGAAAAAAAAAAGTGACCGGTACAGACACGAGTTTCTCTCTCTCTGCTCACCTCTCAAAGGCGAGCAAGACAAAGAGCAGGCACCATTTTTGACATACGTCATAAGCAGGGCAAACTCAGGACTGTACCCGACCTCAGCCAAGCAGAAAAACCTGACTCTGGGTGGGGGGTGAAATAACAGGAGATTAGGACCTAGTGAATGTGTGGTGCTAATGAACTGAGACTGTGAAAAAAGAGACGGTGGGGGAGAGAACTCAGGGAATTCAAGTGAGTACTCTCCAGAGATGCTACAATTCAGTAACCTTAGCAACCCAGTGGGAGACTGCAGGAGAATTTGAGCCCACACTGAGGGCAGCACAGATTCCCTGTGTGGTCCTTGGGAAAGAGCTTCTGATCTCTGGCTTCTGTGGGTATATCATTCGCCTGCTAACTACCTTCAATTCCACTCAGCTGTGTGGAATTACTTCCCTTCTGAATCAAAAAAGAAAAAAAAAAAAAAGAAAAAGAAAAAGAAAGAGAGAGAGAGATTCACCATGCCTAACCTGGGAGTGTCACCTTTGGCACACCCTTAATCCTGAGGAACCAAACAGAGCTCTCAGGCCACACTCATCTCAAGCCTCTAAGGCTCCATCAAAAGCAGACAATCCACTTAATACAGTCATAGTATAACAAGAAAAAAACACCATAGCGAGGGAAGAAGAATCCAAAGAATATCTCCACAATGCCAAGCAACAAATGCAGAAACCGAGGAAACAAGAATAAGGAAGACATTATGACACCCCCAAATGAACAAGACACCCCAAGGCAAGATTATGAAAATGATGAGATAGAAGAAATGCAAGATACGGATTTCAAAACATTTATGATAAGAACAATTAGAAGTTTTCAAAAACAAATGCTTGAGCTATGGAAATCCTTACTGGACAGGATAGAAAATCTCCTTCAAGAAAATGAAAGCTTAAGGAGGAATCAAAATGAAATGCAGAAACTAGTAGAACAGGAAAGTGTGATAGTGAAGAGAAATCAAAATGAAATGAAGAACTCAACAGATCAAATGACAAACACATTAGAGAGCCTTAAAAACAGAGTCAGTGAAACAGAAGAGAGAATATCGGACTTAGAAGACAGAGCACAGGAAAGTATACAGTCAAACCAAAGAAAAGAAGAGGAAATCAGAAATCTAAAAAATATTGTTGGGAATCTACAGGATACTATTTAAAAATCCAACATTCGGGTTCTAGGAGTTCCTGAAGGCATGGAGAGAGAGAAAGGATTATAAGGCCTTTTTAGAGAGATACTAGCAGAGAACTTCCTGGGTTTGGAGAAGGACAGAGACATCCTAGTACAGGAAGCTCACAGAACCCCTAGTAAACATGACCAAAAGAGAGCCTCACCATGACACGTTATAATCAAACTCACCACAGTGAAACATAAATAAATAAAAGGTTCTAAAATGTGCAAGAGAGAAACATCAGATTACTCTCAGAAGATCTCCAATTAGACTCACAGCAGACTTCTCATCAGAAACCCTACAAGCTAGAAGGGAATGGCGAGATATAGCCCAGGTACTAAGAGAGAAAAACTGCCAACCCAGAATATTATATCCTGCAAAGCTCTCATTTGTGAATGAAGGTGAAATAAAGACCTTTCACAGCAAACAGAAATCGAAAGAATTTGTCACCACTCGTCCAGCCCTGCAAAAGATGCTTAAAAATGTGTTACACACAGAAACACAGAAACACGGTCATCAATATGAAAGAAGGTAAAGGAAGGAAACCTCATAGCAAAAGATCACAGGAAGTTCAAAGTATATATTAGAAAATATCTTTGGGAGCCGGCGCCGCGGCTCAATAGGCTAATCCTCCGCCTAGTGGCGCCGGCACACCGGGTTCTAGTCCCGGTTGGGGCACCAGATTCTGTCCCGGTTGCCCCTCTTCCAGGCCAGCTCTCTGCTGTGGCCAGGGAGTGCAGTGGAGGATGGCCCAAGTGCTTGGGAGACCAGGAGAAGCCCCTGGCTCCTGCCATCGGATCAGCGCGGTGCGCCGGCCGCAGCGCGCCGGCCACGGCAGCCATTGGAGAGTGAACCAAGGGCAAAGGAAGACCTTTCTCTCTGTCTCTCTCTCACTGTCCACTCTGCCTGTCAAAAAAAAAAAAAAGAAAGAAAGAAAGAAAATATCTTTGGGAAATGGCAGGGCAAATTTACCACTTATCAATAGTCACATTGAACGTTAATGGCCTGAACTGTCGAGTTAAAGGACACAGATTGACTGATTGGGTTAAGGAACAAAACCCAGCTATTTGCTGCTTATGTTCAGGTGGGAAGGAAAAGTGAAACAGAAGATTAAATCTATATATATATATATAGAGAGAGAGAGAGATTTTTTTAAAGATTATTTATTTGAAAGTCAGAGTTACACAGAGAGAAAAGGAGAGGCAGAGAAAGAGAGATAGAGAGATAGAGAGAGAGAGAGAGAGAGAGTCTTCCATACACTGGTTCACCTCCTAATTGGTCACAATTGCCGGAGCCGCGCCTATCTGAAGCCAGGAGCCAGGAGCTTCTTCCAGGTCTCTCATCCAGGTGCAGGGACCCAAGGACTTGGGCCATCTTCTACTGCTTTCCCAGGCCAAGCAGGGCTGGAAGTGGAGCAGCCAGGACTTGAACCAGTGCCCATATGGGATGCTGGCACTGCAGGCAGTGGCTTTACCCGCTAAGCCACAGTGCTGGCCCCTATGAAATCTATATTTTAATGGAGGGAATGACTATCATAGTACTTTGAATTGTGTATTAAAGCTGGTTTTTAGCGAATGACATTAACATTCAATAATTGGGGCATGTTTTTGCTTTAGTGGTTAAGATGTCGCTTGAAACACTCGTATCCAATTTGGAATATCTGGGTTCAAATTCCAGCTCTGTTTCCTGTCCCAGCTTTCTGCTGGCAAATACCCTGGGAGGTAGTAGGTGATGGCTCAACTAATTGGGGCTCTGTCACCCAGGTGGGAGACCTGGATTGAGTTCCTGGGTCCTAGCTTTGGCCCTGCCCAGCTTCAGCTGTTACAAGCATTTTGGGACTGGACCATCATAGTATCTCTCTCTCTTGCTCTCATTTTCCTTCTTTGTCTCTCTTTTTCTCACTCTGTCTCTCTGCTGTTCAAATTAATAAATAATTTTTAAAAAGTTAGTAATAAATGATAATAGCATCTATCATTTATTATATTCTGTGATAAAAGGAAATTGTGAATTAAGGTTGCCTGGAATTTAAAATATCAAGATTTCTTGTTCATTCTTTTGTAAAAAAAGTCTCTTTCATAACTTCTTTCTAAAGACAAGGTCAGGAAAGACAAATTTAACTATGTAGATGACTATGATTATGGAATGATTAAATTTGGTCTTCCTTAAAATAGGTTTGTAAACTGAGAACTACGGGCTTGTCTGCTTAGAAAAACCAACTCAAATCCATTCACGTATTAGCATTAAAGAGAATATTCTGATATCTTTGGACAATATCCAGTATCATATAAATTTCCTATAGTAATATTTTACTTATTCATTCTTTTATTGGCTAAGCAGTACAGGAGGGAAAATAGTAACAGTTCAGCCCTTAAACTATGTGATAGTTAAAATAATTGAGGAAAACATATCTGATATTAAATATTCAAGTTCTCTAGAATTAAACATTATAACCACATCTTCTACATATTTTGTATCTGTAGTGCCATGTACGGAAACTTAGCTTAGTTACAAATATCTTTCTCTGCTTTGGTTCATTTTGGGGATATGATTTAATTTCAACAGGAAGAAGGTATTCTTTTGTAGAACAATTTATTATGCAAATAAACGTCCCTTAATCATCCTGAACCACAATCTCACAGCTTGCCAAAGACTCCACTGTCTCCTCCAAAAGTGATATTCAACATGATTAAAGTTCAGGGCATTCTAGGAACATTTAAGATCATTTCAAAATATTATTTTTTATAATTTTACAATATGTGACCTAACAGGTTGTCAGGGCAACACTTAAAGTAATTTCTCTTTCCAATTATATTTAAAGATTTTTCTCATCAATCACCAGAAATGCCTGTAGACAGAGGTGTGCCGAATAGAAATGTGGGTTGTTTGTCAATACAAGAACATTTCTTCTATAGCTACTATAGATTCAAGTACCTACTTTGGGGAAAATGTTCTCAACGGAAGTTTCAAGGTTAATGTTTCATCCCAATTATGTTCTTAGAAATGTTATTTCAAAAAAGTGTTTCTTCTGTGTTTTTATTGACCCAACCCCCAACTCCAAATACAACTAGTTTTTAAGTGATTGGAAGAGTTAAATCCCAGAGCCATTCATCTCTGTAAAACTGTTGTCCCTGGCAAGCAGAGAGGCAGCAGTCACTTCCCCATTCATTCCCATTTCACCATTTCCACCTGGGAGAGTGACCACAAACTTGCTTCCTCTCTTTCCTTTTCCTCCTGTTTTTCTGTCTCCACCATTCCATTTACCTGTCGGCCTTACTTTACCTCCGCTGCTTTCTCACACAGACCGCCAGAAACCCGGCAAGAAGAGAAACACATTCACGCCCTACATGGTGGCAAATCATATTAATGAGAAAAGATCACAGTCTTTCCTAATCCCCTCGGCAGTGCCACTGTAACTGAGTCCTGTCCAGAAGGAGCAGACTCTGCTTCCAGTACACAGCTCCAATAGGCACAGGTGGTGCCCACAAATTAACTCCTTTGTAACCTCACTGTTTTCAATACTCAGAGGACCTCTCTCATTAGTCTTATAAAATAAAGTATGAAATTCCAACATCAAATCTCATGCTGTTAAATTAACAACATCACACCGCTACATAAGACTCGAATATCTCCCATAACTTTATGACTGGAAAAACACTGTTCAGATTTCATTTACCAGTTTAAAAATAGCAAACCCTAACTTGAAACATTCACTCACACTCATACACAAATACACACACAATTGTGTGCTCTCACTAATATTCCTTCTCAATGCTAGGCAAATATTTCTTCCTATAAATACAAATAAAATTCAGCATAATCACAAGCTTTAAAAATTGGATTTGTCAAAAGATGTTTGTTGTGAAACAAATCAGATAGAAAATATTCCTTAGATCCAAAATGACAAACCACAATCTGTGTGTGGCATAACAACCATTATTTATCAATCTATTTTTAATGTAATTCAAAATTATTTTAACTTGAAGATCATCCACAGATTATATCCCTGCCCAGTGAAATCTCCTGTTCTTGGGTGGGAGGATGCTGAGCAAGGTAAAATTTATATTTCAAACATCTTAAAATGCCCTTATAACATCTTTTAATAAATGCAGAGAATGTCTTCGAACTTTGTCACTTTGTAGATCCAGACATGAACTAAAAACACACTTCAGAAAAGATGATCACAGACCACAGCAAGTCCAGCACAGTCTCACTGTGCTCAGTAAACAAGGAGGGGTTACTCTTTGTAAGTGGCAGAAACACTCATCATACACAAGGCACTCCAAGTAAGTTTTGATAGAAGCTACGTCACAAACTCACCGCTGGATGTAAGGGTCAGGGCAGTACTGTAGGGTGGCACACCGTGAAGTTTCAAAATTCATTTCCTTCAACTCTCTTTGATAACAACAGATGGAAAATTATAGAAAATAGACACATAGACCTGTGTAGATATAGATGTAAAGCCAAGAGGCTAAAAGCAATAGGGTCAAAAGCTATCAAACATAGAAGTTGAGACACTTCCTCCCTTCACACATATTTGCAAGGAGGCGGAGCGTTTCTTGATTTTAGCCAATGAGATTAATCAAGTGACTCAAACCTCATAAACAGTCGATTCTTACCAGCTGGGCATCCTCTCTAAGGTTGTTCTTACCCCTGTAGCATAGTTTTAGAGTCCTTGATGTATAGTAGCCACCCTTCTTGTTGGCAATTTGGAGGCATCGTTGAACTTCTGATCTCTCTCGTGATTGGATGTTGGCATGAATGGCATCAGAGTTTAATTTCAGCAGCCTGGACTTTTGTAACAGATCTGAGCTGATGAGAGTCCACCCTGCTCCAACTAAATAACATTTCCTCTGTCTGGACACTGCTCTGATTTGAGGGCTTCGGTGGCAGCTTCTGGGGTTAAAATGTTTCTGCAGAGCTGCTTAGGGAACTTTTTTTTTTCCTTCTTCTCCACCCACCCTTCCCCTCCCCCTTCAGTCTCCCTTTCAGCCAACCGCCTGTTGTGGTCACAATCTCAAATAGCAAAGACAGGGAAATTCCTTGATTATATTTAACCTAGAACTCGCTCTTCGTCTCAACTAAGAGAAAGAGATATCCATTCACATCTCCCTTAGAAGTTTTGCTTGCCCCAAATAAAATAAACTTTATTCAAATGCTTAAATATCCTGCTTCAAACACACACCCACAATAATTTTCTTTAAATGATATGAGAGTAGGTATTAATATGCTATATAAGAATATTTTGAAGCTTACAAAATTATTTCAAACTGATAATGAAAATATTCTAATTTATTTCTATCTCCATCACTATCAGTCCATCACACTCCCTTATTTATGTCTTTTTATTTTTGTGATGCTGGTTTCCTTTGACTTGACCTCCTTTGGAATGAAACCGTAAAATTGTTCAGAAATTCCAAAACTTAATATCAGGAAAAGTCTACATATAGAAAAATTTCCTTCCTTTTTGAATATGACTGAAAGCCTATGTTGGCTTTGTGGATCTGGAAATTGAATGAAACATGATTCAGAAGCTAAATTAGAATAGACTTCAACAGAGAAAGAAATGTGTGTTCCCAGTGTCTCTAACATGGCACGTTCACATCTTCCATTCATTCTTTAATCACAGGACACCTGTAAACTGGTGACATCCCAGATGTCAAAGTTGTTAGACAATCTATAGTTCTTTTCAGGTAAATTTGATATTTCCCTATATGAAATTCTAGTTCAAAACGTGTTTCATAAAAATACTTTATTTATTGCTTCAGCCGGGATGGAAAGGAGAAGCTATTTAAAACTTGACATTCTCTTCCTTTACTTAGCCTGAGAGTGTCTAACATCTGTGAATTGTAAAATTCACAAACAAGCTGCCCTGAGCTCAAGCCAAATCAAACAGCTTGTTCTACAAAATGTGAAACTTGAAGGGAAGATCATTTTGCTAATTAATTATAGATTTGTTAATTGGAGTTAAAGTGTTTGGCTTGCTTCCCTGCTATTCACAAATACACATGACTTGAAATCAGAGTTCTGAATTGAAAATCATCTATTTCCTGTGACTATGGCTAACTGGTTCCATCACATTGGGCACACTTTCCCCATTTATAAAATGAGAAATGAAATGATGGTGTCTAGTGCAGAGCTTCTCCAATGTTAATGTACCCATGGATCACCTAGAATCTTGCTAATGCAGATTCTGGCTCAGTAGGTCCAGGGTGGAGCTCAAGATTCTAAAATTGCTAACACATCCCAAGGTTACACCATTGCTACACAGCTCCTTGACCACACTTTGGAGTAGCAGGCTTTCCAAGTTTAATATTTATCAATTAATGGCTATAGGAAATATCAAAAAGCTCTTCTAAATCATATTTTAATTAATTATCATCCTAGGCTATAAAATTTCAAAATAATCAATTTGTAAACATTCTAAGTATGTTCTTTAACTTTAAAAACGTCACAGCCTATTTTATTTTTAAAAAGAACATTTAAAATGCATGCCATGGCATCTATATTTTATATAAAATCTTAAATTTACTTAGCTAAAGACTGCTATTAAAAGATATTACTTTGTGTAAATAATATGAAAAGTATGGTTCTCACTGTGTTATGAAAATAGAGTTATCTTGGTTATGGGAAAAAAGGCAAACTTTCTAAAATTCAAATAGCACACTTGTAGTACACAGGCAGCCACAACTTTGGAAAATAAGTGACAATGATATTGTAATTACCATAATTGTCTCTTATATTTATATTGCATCCTTTTCTCCCCAGGGGACACATGTAATTATTCAAATGTATAAATTATTTTTTGGTATACAAGTTTGATGCTTTCCAAAGACTTTAAGTTTATTAGGCAGAGCCTGTAATAGAATAAGGTACACAGAAGCCTGGCACATGACCTGATTGCATGATGTTCCTTGAAGACTTTTCATTTGTATGAAGTGGATAATAAAAGGCTTAGAGAAACAGTAGTATTTAAGACATGCAACACAAGACATACTATAGAGAAAGGGACACTTTCTTCTTTTCTAACTCCTGGCAGCCAAGAATGCACAATCTGCCAAACTCAAGTATTCATTATACGAACCTTCTCATTTATAGCTGTGAGAATTATGTCACAGCTACACTTCTTTATACACAGTCACCTCTATGATACATAATTTTCTGGTTGCTCTCCTGCATTGACTCTTATTTTGTCTTTCACCAAGAATGTTTTTAGGGGTGGGCATTGTATCGCAACAGGTTAGGCTACTGCTTGGGATGACTATATCCCATATCCAAATGCCAGCTGGAGGCCAGGGTACTCCGTGCTTCTGATCCAGCTCTTTGTTGCTCCATACTTTTGATCCAGCTCCTTGCTAATGTGCTTGGGAAGGCAGTAGATGATGCCCTGAGTAACTAGATCTCTGCCACTCATGTGGGAGACCAGGTAGAGTTAGGAGTTCCTGGCTTTACCCTGTCCCAGCCCTGGCTTGTGGGTAAATTAGTTACACGAAGCAATTCAAAAATGGTGCCCAGAGGAAGTAAAGTGGGTGGAATCCAAAGTTGTTTACCACTAAAGCTAATTGGCCATGCAACATCAGGGGAGGTAACAAAACTAGTAACAAGTGTATAGACATATGGCTAGTCCTATAGAAATCATCCTGTAAATTGACCCTTTAATTGATTGGTTGGTTCTTATGCCCTGCCCCAATGACTCTGCAGTTTTGTGCTTTAAAAGGCTTTGCTACACGCAAAATAAACGAGTTCTTGCTAGACTTGGCTCCCTGCAGAGTCTGAATGTCTCCGGGATCAGGAGGCTGGGGAACTGGCGAGCGGCACACTTACCTTTCCTTGGACCCAGTCCACCCTCGTACAGGTGGACGAAGACCCTGCACTGGCTATTGTGGATAACTGGAGAATGAACTAGTATTTGGGGAGTAAACCAGCAAAAGAAAGATTCATTCTCTCTCTGTCTCTCTCTCTCTCCCCCTCCACCCCATTTACGCTACTCTTTCAAATAAATAAATAAATAATTTTAAAACCCATCTGCACAAATCTGCTTTGTGCACTTTTTTTTTTTAAGATTTATTTTATTTATTTGAAAGAGTTACAGATAGAGGTAGAGCCAGTTAGAGAAAGAAGTCTTCCATCCACTGGTTCATTCCCCAAATGGCCGCAACAGCCAGACCTGAGTTGATCCAAAGCCAGGAGCTGAGAGCTTCTTCCGAGTCTCCCACGTGAGTGCAGGGGCCCAAGTATTTTGGCCATCTTTTACTATTTTCCCGGGCCAGAGTAAAGAGCTGCATTGGAAGTGGAGCAGCTGTGACTTGAACGGGCACCAAACTGGGATGCTGGCACTGCAGGCCAGGGTTTTAATCTGCTGCACCACAGTGCTGATCCCTCATGCACATCTTTCAAAGACCAGGAAGACTCCCATATTCCTCCAGATAAAATGAATCTACCCTGCCTCTGATGTTGTAAATCATTATGATACACAATCATTCGTGCAAGAGTACTTACAATTTTCTTTCTAGGACTTATTTATTTATTTATTTTTATTTCTGACAGGCAGAGTGGACAATGAGAGAGAGATACAGAGAGAAAAGTCTTCCTTTACCGTTGGTTCACCCCCAGTGGCCGCGGCGGCCAGCGCACCACATTGATCCAAAGCCAGGAGCCAGGTGCTTCCTCCTGGTCTCCCATGCGGGTGCAGGGCCCAAGGACTTAGGCCATCTCCACTGCACTCCTGGGCCACAGCAGAGAGCTGGCCTGGAAGAGGGGCAACCGGGACAGAATCCGGCGCCCCGACTGGGACTAGAACTGGGTGTGCCAGCACCACAGGCGGAGGATTAGCCTATTGAGCCATGGCGCTGGCCCTTTCTAGGACTTTTTAAGTAAAATTTATCTCATAGTATTAGACTATGAATAACTGGAGAAGAACTTGCTGCCTGATTCATCTCTGTATCTCCAGGAACTGGCAAAATGTTTCACAATGGATAAATAATGTGTTTGTATTTTTGCAAAAATTATCTAATAAGTATTGTTAACTAAAAGAATTTCCATAAAACACTTGATTTTTAAAACAATTTTGATTCACTTATTTTTATTTGTTTGGAAGGCAGAGACACACAGACAAACACACACGCATACACACACACAGATTTTCTGGGTGTTTTCTCAAAATGCCCACAACAGCTAGAAGTTTGGGTCAGGTCAAAGTCAGGAGCCAGGAATTCAATCAGGGTCTCCCACTTGGGTAGCAGAGACCCAAGTACTTGAGCAGGACGTTGGATTCAGAAGCTGAGTAGTGACTCAAACCCAGGATCTCTAAGGCAGCATGCAGGTGTCTTACTGTTGTACCAAAAGCCCATCCCCTGCTTGGTTTTTTGAATCAACATTACTGAGCTATAAATTGCATATGATGAAAGTTGCCAATTCTAAGTGTTTAGTTTGGGGGAGGTGTTTTTGTTTTGGTTTGGTCTGTTTTTTTAGTTTGGGGAGTTTTGACATATGTACCAATTATTAGTACAGCAGGACTTGTCTTCCCAAATTCATGCAGATGTTTGAATTCCAACGTCTTAATGTTAATGGCTGATGGATTAAGGGTGGAGATGTTACTTAATTTGGTGTCTGAGAAGTGGGTCTGTTGGGAGGGCTTATTAGGGCAGTAGGGGCATTCCCTTGGAGGGTGGTTCTCACAAGAGGGTTGTTATTTTTAAGTTCAAGTTTGGCCTAGGTTCTCTCTCAAAATGTGATCATTTCTCCACATGTGCCATGACCAGTATCCACAGACATACTCCTGTTGGCCACCTGATTCAGAACTTTAACCTCCAAACCATCATCTGAAACAAACCTTTTCTTTCCCAAGAAGCTTCTCTTGGGTATTTTAGTTAAAGTAATGCAGAGTAGACTAATAAAAACACATAATCTCTATCACAACAAGATACAAAACATTTCCCTTAATGTCCCTTTTCTGCCAATTTTTCCTTACCAATGGCCTTGGGCATTCAATTTCTTTTTCCTGTCATAGATTAAACATTTATTTTTTAGAACAGTGTTATTCAGTAGTTTGCTGTGGTGAAGGAAGTCTTCTATACTTACATTATCTGATATAGTAACCACTAGCTATATGCAACTGAGGATCTACACTTTCATTTTTACTTAATTTTAATCAACTTAAAGTAGCTACATGTGGCTAGTGGCTACCTTGTTGGACAGCACAGAGCTAGAATGGTCACATCAATGGAGACTTGTAGTGTGTACTCTTTTCTGCCCACGTTATTTTGATCATTAGTGTTGCTTCTAAGATACGTCCATCCATGTTGTTACTTGTATCAGAAACTCATCTTTTTTACAGTTGTTGAAAATATGGATTATTAATTTTTCTTTTTGTTTTTTGCTATTAAGAAAAAATTCTGGTCTCAGTTACTCAATTATGGATACCAGCTGAAGTCTTATGGACTTTCTTATATTTATTTGAAAGGTAAAGCTGCAGGGAGAAACACACACACACACACACAGAGAGAGAGAGAGAGAGAGAGAGAGAGAGAGAATCTTCCATTCACTGGTTCACTCCCCAAATGCCTGCAACAGCTAGGGGCCAGGAGCAAGGTGCTTCTTTCAGATCTCTCATGTGGGTGGCAGAGGCCCAAACACTTGTGCCATCTTCTGCTTCTTATTCCATGCCTTTATTATGGAGCTAGATCAGAAGTGTAGCCTCTGGGACACGAACTGGTGCCCATATGGGATGCCAGCATTGCAGGTGGTGGCTTTACCCACAGAACCACAATGCTCTCCAACCTTTACCACTGACTTTTTAAGAGCTCTGTAATATCACCTCCCAGAATTCGTTTTCAGGCATACTGCTTTTCTTCTGAATTGCAGCAGCTCTTCGCCTCAAGGCTACTACAGCTCTCAAGGAGGAAGCATATGTAGTGTGAAGAAGTTGGTCAGCCTCAGTTTCTTCTGGGCTCTGATCCTAACTTACTGCAGACCTTAGGCAAGTAGCTTTGAGCTTTACCACCTTTAAGGAGGAATAACATAGCACAACAGTAATGAAGATAATAACAATAGCTGCAGGATCAAAATTTTCATATTTTGAGTCCAACTTGTCTTTCTTACTTTATCTTCCTATATTTCCAAGCCATTCAATTGATGTTCTTGTTAAATTAACATTTTTCTTAGTATTCTTTGGTATAAGCAATAGAACTAACTCTAAAACTCAAACAATGAAAATAGGCAAACATAAATTTGAAAAGTCAGACTGGAAGAGAAAGTTGAAAAACCAAGTTTTGAAAAGGGCTGGAACCAGTACAGTTTCAGAGATCTAAGTAGAAATGAATAGAGTCCCTTCACAGTGCCACTGTAGACAACACTCAGAGCCAACAGATTGTGTCATTCAGCTAAATATTCAAATTCCCAGAAAGAAGACACCATGTTTGGCTAGGAGAAGTCTGAGCACCTTGACTTTTAATTCTGCTGAGACTCAGCAAAGAGAGTGTTCAAAAGAAAAGAGAGGTTCTGGGGACCGGCGCTATGGCATAGCAGGTAAAGCTGCCGCCTGCAGTGCCAGCATCCCATATGGGTGCCAGTTCAAGACTCAGCTGCTCGACTTCTGATTGAGCCCTCTGCTATGGTCTGGGAAAGCAGTAGAAGATGGCCCAAGTTCTTGAGCCTCTGCACCCACATGGGAAACCTTGAAGAAGTTCCAGGCTCCTGGCTTTCAAATAAATTAAAAAAAAAAAAAAAAAGGAAAGGAAAGGAAAGGAAAGGAAAGGAAAGGAAAGGAAAGGAAAGGAAAGGAAAGGAAAGGAAAGGAAAGGAAAGGAAAGGAAAGGAAAGGAAAGGAAAGGAAAGGAAAGGAAAGGAAAGGAAACGGAGGTTGTGTTGACCAAGGAGAACAATAGGTATAGGATAATGGAAAACAGATGCTACCAAGAGAGCTTTAAAACAGATGAACCTCTGTGTTCTCTAGAGCACTGACTCGCTATGACTGTGATCACTGTGCGATCGGAGAAGCTGGATTCCTTTGTGTCAGGGAAATTGAACATCAGGTCTCGTTCTCTGCACCTCATCCTGACTTTTGTAATATTAGAACCAGGAAAGAATCTTCCAGCATATGAAGGGATGGAATAAATCTGCCAAGTATCAACAAAATAGAAGAGATTGAGGAGTTTGATGATCTTTAGTTTCATGATACTTTTCTGTATATAACTTCATTTCAACCCTGCAAGCTCTAATTTACAGAGCTACACTTCAAAGCTGTGAGTTGGGAAATCCTGCTAACTCTTCTAACTTGTGCTCTATGGATCTGATATTTGACAGTCTGATATATACTAGGCAAAAATTAAGACTTAGAACTTTATGTGGGCTGACCAGTGGTCAAATGTTTATGTTTTTTAATTCAGTGAAAATCAAATGCACTGTGAGTAAATCCACATACTTTTAATTTGATCTCTATCTCCTTAACAGGTCACTAAAATTCATCAACCAGAAAAAACACATGCCTAAGCCACCCTCAAGGTGCACTGAGAGGAAAGAGGATGCACTGGGGGAGGGGTATCCCAACAAAGGGGGGACTTTTTTATTCAGAGGGCATGTGAGGAAAACACAGAAGACGATTGGGAAGGGAGGAAGTTGGCAGTGTCTCTCACCAACAAACTTGATACCCTCGAAGTCACACCCAGTGTCTCAAAGCAATGTGGGTGGGCTTCTTTTCCAGACATCCCTGAACAGCTGTGTGGGGGCTGTTCCTCACTCCCACTCCTCCTTTGCACAAAGCCCACAGTGAGTGAGAGATAAATAAGGAAACACAGGAAGTCCTTATTTGGAACAAAGTTTTTTTTTTTTTTTTTTTCCCTTAACCACTTGTCAGTTAGGAATATGATGCACCTTTATTCTAAATGTTTCTGTGTTTGTTTCCTGACATTAGGGTATCTCTTACACAATCACAGTTCAATCAATGATATCAGGAGATGAACATCCATAAATATTGTTGTCAGCATCCCTTATTCAGATTTGCTAATTGTCTCAATAATGTCCTTTATAGCAAGAGAGAATCCTGGATCTTACATTGCATTCGATTGTTCTATTTCTTCAATCTCTTTTAATGATGAAGAGTTCTTCACTTTTTGTGTTTATTATGACACAGATGTTTTTGAAGAATGCAAGCCAGTTTTTTGGTAGAATGTACCTTATTTTAGATCTGGCTGTGTGTCTTCATTATTAGAATCAGTTATGCATTTTCGCCAGAAACTTCACAAAAACAGAGCTATGCTCATCTCAGTGTATCATATCAGGAACTGCTCAAGCTTTTAAAGACCACAATGGGGTTTTCCCCAGGACTCCTGTCTGAAGCAATTTTACTGCAGACCTAAAAATTTTAAACCTCAAGACAGTGTCTTCTAAGGGACTGGGAAGTACCCTTACAATATGTTTACATTGTCATATGTTTTTGTGAGATGCTTTAACTATGATCTTACAACATTAATAACACTTTCTACTTGAATTTCTCCATAGTCATGGATTTTTAGGATCCAGCCCTTGTCCAGGACCTCACTCTCTCAGGAGGGAGGGGTCCGTTTTGCGCAAAACGTAAATAAAGCCGCCTCTTGCATTTGCAAAAAAAAAAAAAAAAAAAAAAAAAAAGAAAAAGAAGAAATCTTATTTGTTTACAAAATGAGTAATATGAAGTTCTACACTTGTGCTAAAGGGCCATGAACTTGTCTATGAACAACCATCCAGCCAATACAAGAAGGACTTACAAGTGAGTTTTTTTAAAATCCACATTAATAGTTTAGACTTTGGTTATGCCTTGCACATTCTAGTTATAAACTCGTATCTGTTGGATGAAACTTTAAGATGATTGACTATACTGAGTCTATGGACTTCAAGCTTCCAGTTTTGGTTCTAAAGCATTTGTTTGAATGTTGATTTCAAATAAATGATAGTAGATGATGTGATGAGACAAAATTTTATTGGGTTTCCACTAAGATTCTCTTCCGATATAGCACTCTTTAATTTGATGACTGATTAATAGATTCAACCTGAAGATTTCATGAGAGCCTCCTCTGTACACTCATCAGTGTGTAAGATGGTGTTGTTTTATTCAAATAGCTCCCAGAAGAGTTGAGAGTGGTTTTCCTTACCTTGTTGACTCTTAAGCTTAATAGATAGAATGATGATGCCTTAGCTGTCTCCCTGAGTTACTGATGACCAATCTTCCTGCTGGGCTTTTGTTTTGGGATAATGGTACCTGATTAACACCAGTAGGACTATGTTTACTAGTATTTATGAAGCATGTGTGTGGGTGGGAGAGAACAGAGTGCAACAATCTTATTTACTTTCATGTTGTTAGCTTGAGCACAAGACAGCTGGGGCTGCACCTCTAGCCCAGACACACATTTGTAAATTTTTGCCTTGTTGTTTCTGTACTGATCATCACAAAGTCATAAAAGTCATAATTTCTGGAAGAAAGAGGAGATGGACCTGAACCAAGAAACCAAAGGCCTGATCTGCATATTCTAACGCCTATGTCAAAATGATGTATTTCGTGCATGCAGTTTCGTGAAATACAGTGTTTATCTAAGGAAGTGTAGCTCCTAAAAGAGAGGCTAGAAATGTCTTTTTTTAAAAAAAACTTAACTGTACTAAAATTTGAAGGAGAATTGAAATCATTTACTTAGAAAAAAATCCAAGCAAACAGAATGGCTTCAAAATAACAAGCCTTTATAGAGTCATTTAGATTTTTGCAGAATACTTTCACAGATGTTATTTCATTGCAGCCCCCAATTGTCATGTGCAGTGGATGCTTTGCTTAGTGGTGTCATTACTTGCATCTCATGTGCGAGGAAGCCATGAATCACTCACCTTAGAGCAAACTCTTAAGTCACCGGGTCAAGTAACCACCATTTCCTGTGGCTGTAATGGGCTCAGCTTTAACTCCTAGAGCTGAATCCATCCACCCAGCAAAATAACATTCATTAAATGCCCACAGAGTACCCAGTGTAATGCAGGACTTGGAAGAAACCAAGGTGAATAAAACATAGTCCTTTTCCTTATATTACATATTTGAAAACAGAATTTTAAGACTGTTTGCCATTTACTAAATATTTTATGTCCATTATCTTGCATGACCACTAAAAACTCTTGAGAGGAGCCACATCTAATGTGGCTCCATTTTACAAAGGAAGAGACGGTTGGTGATTTGGCAACAACCCTTCAGCCAGATAGTGGTAAAGCAAGTAACTGAATGCAGGTAAACCTTTTTCATGGAATTACTGCCAAGTTTTTGATCCTCAAAAAGGGCCACAACACGTGACCATTTTAAATGCTCAGCAGCCTGTGTTCCTCTGTCTTTTCCCTGGTCCAGTTAGCCTCTGATAACATAGGCCCCACAAATGCCAGGCCCCAGACAAAGGAATGAGCTCATGGCAGGCACCCACATTTGAGCCAGGAGTCAAGAATGTTAACTGCTTCTTTTGAAATCTGGGTCATGCACAGTGTTTAAGCCTGTGGGGGTGGATTCACTGAAAACATGCTTCAGGAGGATAGAAATGACTTTCAGGGTGTCCTTACAGGGGAATCCCCATGGGATGACGCCTGAGTGGGTCTTATTTACTGCAACATCTCTGAGCCAAGTTTCTTTTTATTTATTTATTTTAACTTTTGCATTGTTGTGGCTTTTTCCCCTATAATCTCCCTCCCACCCGCAGCCATCCCATCTCCCATCCCTTCTCCCATCCACTCTTCATCAAGATTCATTTTCAATTATCTTTATATACAGAAGATCAACTTAGTATATACTAAGCAAAGATTTCAACAGACTGCACACACACAACCACACAAGATAGAGTACTGTTCGACTACTACTTTTACCGTTCATTCTCATAGTACAACACATTAAGCACAGGGATCCTACATGGAGAGCAGGTGCACAGTGACTCCCGTTGTTGATTTAACAATTGACTCTCTTATTTATGACGTCAGTAATCACCCGAGTGAGCCAAGTTTCTAAGGGGGTAAATTTAAGTTGCTCCCTTGAGGCCACAACCTGAGTCTGAAAATCTAAGTACCCACCGCATTGCTGCCTTTGGGCACCAAACACACTGTTTAGCCACTCAGCTGTTAGTCCACTGAACCCACCTGGACTCAGTTACCTCTAAATATTACCTTTGTGAGTAGAATAAACAATTTCCCCATTACTATGCTGAAAATGACTCCAAGAAAAATATTTTCAAAATAAACATCTTCCTTCATTTTTAGATCCTGGTACTGGACTACATGCATGCATAGAGAAACACAAATAGAAATGATAGATGGTAGATGGGTAGATAGATGATAGATAGATAGAAGACAGAGTGATAATAGGTATATAGACATGTGTGTATGCAAATATATATGCATGAATGAGGGTATTCCTAAAAGTCCAGTTATATGTTTGTCAAATTAATGGTTAAGAATGTTATACTACTATAGTTTTAATGAATTGTGATTACTTAAAAAACAGATAAATTGATTTTGGTGCAAAATATTTTGAATTCCATGCACAGTTTTTCATAAAGCACATTTTCTTTGAAGTTTTTGAGGACTCCTTATGTACATATATTACTTTATATTTACTTATATACATATCATATATAGTTATATTCACATTTATGTTACTATACTATAGTAATATGTGTGTAATATATTACAATATATATTCATGTATGTATGTATAAGAGTACTTTGAGGCAGGCAGCACTGTGGCGCAGTGGATTAAGCTGCCACTTACAGTGCTAGCCATCCCACATGGGCGCCGGTTCAAGTCTCAGCTGCTCCACTTCTGACCTAGCTCTTTGTTACGGCTGGGAAAGCAGTGGAGGATGACCTAAGTCCTTGGGCCCCTGGATCCCTATGGGAGACCCAAAGGAAGCTCCCAGCTCCTGGCTTCAGATTGGCTCAGCTCCAGCAGTTGCGGCCATCTGGGAAGTAAGCCAGCAGATCGAACATCTCTCTCTCTCTCCCTCTCTCTCCCTGCCTCTGCCTTTCTAACTCTGCCTTTCAAATAAAATCTTTTTTTTAAAAAAAAAAGACTACTTCAGAAAGTCTGTGGAAAATGGAATTGAAGGATAACTTTATCTTAGTCTAAAAATTTGAAATCCATGCACTGTATTTTCATAGATCTTTTTAAGACTACTTGCATATGCACATCTCAAAATTTTGGTGTACCAAAATAAACTTATCTTAATTTATTTTCCTCAACTTTTCACAGTAGCCCTGTATGCATATGCAAAAGAAAATTAATTAGCCAAATTATTACTCTAATTTTCTTCTTTTGCTCATAATTTTTTAAACAATCAAGAAAAAGTTATTAAAAAATGAAACGGGGCCAGCTCCGTGGCTCACTAGGCTAATCCTCTGCCTGTGGCGCTGGCACCCCGAGTTCTAGTCCCAGTTAGGGCACCGGATTCTGTCCTGGTTGCCCCTCTTCCAGTCCAGCTCTCTGCTGTGGCCTGGGAAGGCAGTGGAGGATGGCCCAAGAGCTTGGGCCCTGCACCCGCATGGGAGACCAGGAGGAAGCACCTGGCTCCTGGCTTCGGATCGGCACAGCGCTGGCTGTAGCAGCCACTTGGGGGGTGAACCAACGGAAAAGGAAGACCTTTCTCTCTGTCTCTCTCTCTCTCTCTCTCTCTCTCTCTCACTGTCTAACTCTGCCTGTCCAAAAAAAAGAAAGAAAGAAACGGGACAATGATGAGGCACATTAGGTCAAACTGCCACTTGCAACACCAGAATTACATATTAGTGTGCTGGTTTGAGACTTGGTAGCTCTGCTTTTGATCAGCTTCCTGCTAATGCACCTGGAAGACAGAAGATAGCTCAAGCACTTGGGCTTTTGCCACCCATGTGAGAGACTAGGATGGGGTTCCAGGTTCTTGGCTTCAGCCTGGCCCAGACCTACCTGTTGCAGCCATTTGAAAAGTGAACCACTAGGTGAAAGATCTCTCCCTCTCTATTTATTTCTTCTTCTCCTTATTCTTTTTAAAATATTTATTTGTTTAATTGAAAGTCAGAATTACTGGGAGAGAGGGAAAAACAAAGAGAGGGAGCTTCAATCCACATACACATCACAAGCACATTAGCAGGGAGATGGATCAGAAGCAGATCAACTGGGATTTGAACTGGTGCCCATATGGGATGCTGGTGTTGCAGATGGCCATTTAACCCGCCAGAGTACCTGCCTCTCTCCCTCTCCATCTTTCTCCCTTCCTCTCTATTGCTCTGCCTTTCAAATAAAGAAATAAATCATTAACAAATTAAAAAAAAATAAATTCTCCAACAGAAGAATCACAACAATCTATGTAGTGTAATCTCACAGTGTGGAGAATGTAGATAGACAATAATTGCAATGGCAAAGCAAAGGGAAGGAAACCTGTAAACTCTGAATAGTAATTATTTCTCAGTTTTGGAATGCAAACAATATTTTCTTTTTTGTGCTTTTCCATTGTTTCCCAATTTTATACAGGGAACATGCATTATTTTTATATTAAGATGTAATCCACAAGAAAAGAGAGTAAGATAATTTTCTGTAGAGTTTTTAACCACGGAATAAAAGTGTATGAAAAATACGTCTTAGATTGTTCTAACCTATGAAAAGGTATACAAATTGTCTCTGAAAGGTGTGCATAATAGATGGCCATAACTATATGATGACCAATGACATCTGAGGAATCTAAAGAATTTGTTTCAATTTTCTGATGATCACTCTTATAAATCTACATTCAGAACATATAATAAAGAATGGAAAAGGTTTAGGATAATTCCAGTGAGAACTATGTGCAGAATTGCAGTAGAATACGAGGTTGAATGCAATTCAGTATTTTCATGGGTAAGTTAATGAGAGTGGAATTTTGTGTGACCTAAGGTCTCTGGATCAGGGTACAGCATCTCACACTGAGTTCTCTCCAGGAACAACTACTGGCTCATAAGAAAAAGTGCCCCTTATGAAATGTTTGTGTAGAGTGGGTAGTCATCGACATACACACTTTGGCTCTTGTGATATGCAGCACATAACTGATTACAGCCACACCCTCTGCTCCTTGGTTCACGCTGCCTTCACACTTAGATCATACTTCCTCCAGGTTGCTTCTAGCTATGACTAAAGCTAGTGATCTACAAGCCCAAGTTCTTTTCAATGAACCCCATGGGACACCTCAGTGGGTGATTTTGACTCAAGAACACCTCATTGGACTGGCCAAATCTTTCCTGAAACTGCACTTTAGTCTGAAACTGTTTCTGCTGAACCCTCCCTCTTTTCTGGTCTTCTTCACAGCCATCAGAGTGCTAATTACCCTCTAATGTACTCTGGACTTTGTTATCTTCCATTAACATTCTTCCTAATATGGTTTTTGAACATCCAGAACCATCTTTAGATTTGCTTCTCAGTGGACAATAAGTGATACTCTCCGAAAGTGGTCCAAGAATGGAGAAGGAATTTGGGGCTTTGGAATTGTCTCACTGCCTTGTCAAACAAACAGAATAGAATAGTCTCCTGAGGAACACAGAGTATGGAGAGTTACTGGTTGAAGTTGGAGGCCAAATTCCTATAGATGTCACTGATGTTGACTTGAGAAAACTTTGATTGGAGGGCTTGACTCCGATGGTGCCAAGATTCAGACATTAGGGAGATACAGGGGAGTCAGTAGCTAATAGAGCAACAGAGTTATTTGAGTATTGCACAGTTATATTGACATCTTGCAGAGATACAGAGGAACTGAGGACTCTTAATAAGCAATTAAAGGCCAAGATCAAATTCCTTTCTGTGGTACTTTATTTGAGCTTTTTCTTGAATTTTTAGACCTAAAATCCTTTCATAGAAAGAGGTACCTAGATGTCTAGGACAAAGCAATCTGTAGCACTATGGCAAGTTGAGACAGCGGCAATTCTTTTAAGCTTCTCTAAATAGACCTATAGCCAGGGTCACTTCAAGGGGTATGCACTAAACTTTCCCCTTAGGAGGGGTCCTCACTTGGTTTAGTATTCTACTGTCATCATCTTGAAATAATGAAAACACAAGCCCTTTATACAAGGGAGCCACAAATTATATAGCAGATCTTTCCAGCAGCTTTTGATTTCAGTGAAAGTATACTAGGTTTGGAGGAACTTTTGACATTAACATCCAGAGTTCTTAATTGTAGTCATGAGCCTCTGTTGGAATGGAAGTTTGGTTACTTAATAAATGGAGCTAATTAAAATCAAACTCACAGTGGTCCACTATGTATAGAGACATATGGTCATTTTTCCATTCCTACATGTTAAATTGGAAATAAAGTTGGCAGTTGGAGTGATGTCTACATTGAATTGTTAGCATTAGTAAGAGCTATCAGACTAGGAAAAGTCAAGTTTAAACCTCTGTAACTCCCCTCTACTCACTCGGCCTAAGGAGTCAGCAAAAAGCAATGCCACATTCCAGGAAGTATGGTGAATATTAGAGCCTCCATTAAATAACTGAAAGCATGGAACAGGGTGGAGGAATATCCACGTGGTATTGCTGTCTCCTATCTCAATATGGTTCCTGAAGAACTCAAAGGGATCCTAGAGACTGAGTGTAGACTTCTGCAATCTTCATTGAATAATAGTCTGGTTGCAACTGTTGTAGGGATATAACATCTATGCTATATAGCAGATCAACAGGTTCTTAAGTACGTGGTTTGAAGAATGTGTTCATTCAGGAGGATCAGGGGTGGTTCACATTCATGTGCGACATATAAAATACTCACTGATAGTTCTGCCTCAGGACTATGTTAACTATTCTGTTCTTCATATTATAAACTCAAGACATCTGGGCTGCTTGGGTCATCACAAAGTATATCACACTGGATTCTCTGCATCGATGACATTATGTTGATCAGGTGGGACAAACAACAGGTGGCTAGTGTGCAGGAAGCCTTGGAGAGACACATGTATTCCAGAGAGTGTGCATAAATCATATGAAGATTCAGAGTCCTGAGACTTCAGTGAAATCTTCATGGCTCTCATGGTCAGGAATTTGCCACAATATACTTTTGAAAGTCAAATAAAGGTTGTTTAATTCTACATCCCCCACCTAAAAGAAGGAAGCAGAGAGCCTGGCAGGTGTTTTTGAGTTCTAGAGGCAACATACTCCATGCTTAAGAATAGTGTTCTGGCCCCATACACTTAGTGACAGAGTGGGATCCAGATATTGGAAAAAGATGCCGCACAGAGATTCAACCAAGCCGCAATTTTCTGGAGTAAGTCCATGCCATCCACAGCAGAGAGAATTCCTTAAACAGTTCCTGGAGGCAACGGGAACTCATTTAATCATGAGATCCTAAAAGACCATACATATATCAGAGACTACACATTGTGAACCAGATTGTTTCAGTTTTCCCAAGTCATAAAATTGACGCTGCATGGTAAACCAAAAGATGAAAATGATATACCAGAATAATCCTAAGCAGGATGAGAGATTGGTCAGTTGCATGAGCAAGTAACCCAGACATCCTTGTTACTCACTGCTATTACACCAGTAAACCTCCCTTTTTGCACATCTACGCACATTCGTCTGTCAGTGCTTTCTATCCAAAGACAACCAGCTACATCTGTAATGGAATGAGTTGGATTTGTTACTTGAAATACCAAGGAAGAATATATACCAAGAGGATCCATGTAACATCTTCATAAAAAGTTATTAGCAAAGACTTCTTACAGGAGTTAGGTTTGTGTTGGACTATTTTGGCAAGGGTTCAAGGAATTGAGGCTTTATAGTCTATTAGATGCTATGAGAAAGTGGGAAAGTTCTATGACAAAGTAATTTAATTAATCTTATCTATAAGGCAGTATGCATGAAGTGAAGCTAAATTTATAATTGAATAGACATTAGCTGGGATGGAAGATGTATGGTCACTAGTTATTTCAACAATGTTCATTTTTTTGGACACTATTAAAGTGATCACAGACTGTTTTACCTTTGTTTTGAACCCATCCCAGTCACTGACAGTCCTTTTCTGATGCTCATTTCATCAGTAGGAGGGCAATGAGATCTAGGGAAAAGACCCAGGCCGGCTTCTGCAGCACCAATTCTTAACTGTCAGATGCTGCTTTTTCGTACTTTCCAAAATCAGAATTGGTTTATGAATAGGTTGATTAAAGAAGTGAATAAAGGCTAAAATATGTCAGGAAGACTTGAGGATGACACTGAACAATAATAGAGAGAGGAAATCTTCGAAAGGGTGGAACTGTGAGTAGTGAACCTGGTCATCCACTTTGTGAAGGAGAAATAGCCTGAGGCAATAAAATAAGTAAAATGTTGGCTGGGCATGACTAATGCCCTTGCTATCTTATCAGGGTCTTAGAAAAAAGGGGTGGGAATATTGTAGATAATTAGAGCATGGTCAAATGAGAGTGAGAATGTGAAGACTTTCCTATCACATGTTCACTCTTATTGCAACTGAGGAAAAGAGACCAAAGGAGTAAAAATTATGTAAATGTGACAAATGCCATTCGAATGTCATTCATGGAATCTGAAAACGGGCTGGAATTATGGGAGGAAAAAAAAAGTAGTTCTAGTGGTAAACTTGCTTTAGACTAAAGAGTTAGGAAAGGTCTTTGTGAAAAGGTGACCGAGAAGATGAGGGGCATGTCAGAGGAAGAAGGGGAGCAGGGTGTCATGTGGGGGCACAGCAGGCTTTGACGTGAGGAAGGGCTAAGAGTATCCAAGAGACTGAGAGAAGGCAGTGCATATGGCCAGCATGAGTAAGAAAGTGACGGCACACAAAAGGAGACGGACATATGCAGGAGCCAGGAAATATTAGGCCAGGGAAGGTGTTTGAGTTTTATTTAAAAAGTAATAGAAAATTTGAAAGATTCTACCCAGTGATATAACATGACCCATTAATATTTTAAGAAGGTAACTCTAGAATGCTCTAGAACAAGAAAGCAATAGGAAGATCAGTTAGGAAGCTCTATCATCATGTAAGTTAATGACCATTCAGATCAAAACAGCACCCCGCCCTACCTTGTGAATGGTTTACATTGTGTTGCTCCTTGTGTGGGAAGCAGTTGTGTAGGTGTATGACTGGGGTTTTCTCTTACAGCTGATGTGCCAGTTTCTCACATTCAGACCAACTCAGTTCTCCAAGTATCTTGATAGGATATACATGAAGCTCAGAAAAATCAGCACTGGGCTAATATTAGATCATTTCCTGTGCCACATTCTCTCAATTACCTGCCTCCACATCTTACCTTTTGAAGCCCAACTTTTATTGTCAGTTTCAGATTAAATATACTCTACCTGAGTCTTTGCTCCCCAATTGAATATTGAAGAAAAACAAGAGAACCAAAGTAATGAAGGAAAATTAAATTGGTGTGTGCACATATAACTGTCTATATAGGATTTCTTACAAGGGGATTAATGCAATAAAAATGAAAAGGAATAAAATCTCACTTAGCTTTCGTCCACGAGCACAGTTGCCTCTATGCTATCAGTACAAGGCAACACCTCTCAAAGTAACAGTCCTCACAAAACCTCTCAAAGAAACAGTCCTCACAAAACCCAGATGCAGTTCATTGGAGTTCACTTTTTAAAAAAGCATCAGAGTGTGATAATAACCCACCAACCCCATTGATAGTATCATAACTCTATTCTCATGTGCATGCTATTAATGGTGTCAACACATTGAACATTACTGTTTTCCAAGAGAAAAAAAGAGAAGCACTGACTTAGATAAACTTGACTTGTAATTTGCTCTATTCTACATGAAATTCACCTGTCATCTAATATGTAAAGAAGTGTAAAAAGAATCTTAAAGAGATAATGAAAGTTTACGTTACAGTGATTTCTCGCTTATAATTCATGAATATTTTTGTCAGAAAACTTCCTTTAATATACAGTTAGAAAACAGAACAGCACAGTGATACAAACAGCCTAGTGGTATCTCAACTAGATAGTAAGAAAAATTCAAGAGAAAATTCATTACATGAAACTACAGTATTTTTCCTCCAAATCCTGAGACTGAAACTAGTTGTACTCACTCATTAAATTCACACTTGAGTCTTCAAATCTTGGAGGGAAGATTACTGAAAGTCAAGGAGTTTGTGAAGATTTTAGGATGTATTGTTGATTTGAATATCAAAGTGCAATAAATGTGGGTTTCTTTGGAAAGATAGTAAAATATTCTTAATTATTATCCTGAGAGACTAATAGCATCTTAATGCTTGGGTAACAAATTATGACATTGCTGATTGGAGCTCTTTGCTTCAAGCTGAAATAAAACATAGGGTAAAATAACTTCAGGGACAATTTATGTAAATAGCTGATAAGGTATTTAATTTACATCCTGCCTTAAATTCGTTTGGAAATGAGGTTTAAAATGAACAAAGTCAAATTAACTGAACAAAGAATAAAATATGTATCAATTTTTATATCACCTGCATTTGCTGAAATTTTGATGTGTCACAGTTTAATGCTTTGATCATTGCTTTGTCTCTATCTCTGTGAAAAATATCATGGCCTCCATTATTCCCTGTTTATTACATATCTGAGAATTCAAGTTCATGAGCTAAAGAATTAATTGGAAGAAACTCATTTCTAGAACTCTGATGATAGATGAGCTGGGAGTGTAAGAGTTAAGAACCTGTGTTCTTACACAGACTATCCAAAGCTCTAAATCCCTATAAACCCACTTTATCTAGTCTGATGGCAAACTGAATAAACATCTCTCCAAAATTTCTTAGGGGTTTTCAAGAGTGTCCAAACTACCTATGCCTACCATTCACAGAAATGCATGTAAACACACACATCTTTTTCTTAACTGCTTTCATTAGAAACTAAAATTTGATTACATCTGTATACTATTTTTAAATACAGATTGCTCTAACTAATGAACTCACGATCTCACTGGGATCTTTATATCTAGGCTAGTTAACATCTTTTTCCTCTTTTTTATAAGGGACAGCCTTCCAAGTTCACTGGGTTTTTTTGTTTTGTTTTGTTTAGTTTTTTTGAGTCAAATAAAGCACTGAGTTACATTTGCTAGCCTTCTGTTAAGTTTTACCAACAAATATTAGAATATTAGAATTATGGGGCAGACATCTAGTCTAGCAGTTAAGATGACATGTCCCACATTGGAATACCTGGAATCAATTCCCACCTTCAGCCCCTGACTCCTGCTTCTTGCCAATACAGATCCTGGAGGCACTGGAGACAGATCAATTAATTGAGCTCCTGCGACGCATGTGGGACATCTAGATTGTGTTCCCAGATCATTGCTTTGACATTGGCCCAACCCCAGTCATTGCAAGATGTGGATAGATCTCTCTATATATCTCTCTTTCATATAAGTAGTAAATACTAGGAAAAAAAGAACCTGGGTTATGAAAGATTGCATATGGCATTCAAAATGGTTTGTACTCATCTTAAAACTTTATAAATGCATGCAAGTATAAAGTATTATAAACCCCATAATAGTTATTCACTATTTGGCATTCCCTTCTGGATTTGTTGGAAAGCATACAAATTTCTCTACACATAAGAAATTTGAATATATATATATAGTATTCATAATGACATAAACTATTATATATTCTACTTTTAAAACCATATGCTGGAACAAATTTCTATATACAACAATCATAATTATCATTTTAAACTACTTCTTGCTAATTGACTTGAAATGTTTCTTTTTACTTGGCATTTGATTATAATAATTCCTTTTTTTTAGTTTTGTAATTGAAAAAATTACTCGTAATAACAGATAAAGTTGTAATGAATATCATCTCAGAAATTTTTTTAAAAATTGAATTAACTTTCTAAAAATTTTAAAATAATAGGGGTTAAGCTTGTGATTATAAATAAAATTTAGCCCCAGAGGCCTAAAGGGTTAAATACTTGTAAAATCCTACAGGTGCTTTCAAAAATACTGTGAAGTAAGCAAGTGCCTCTTGTTGGTTGATGAGTTTATAATTTTAAACATGGCGACTTAAAGTCTTTTGTCATCCATAGTTATATATGATGTGCTGCTCATAAAACTAAAGTGTTGTTGGTTCTGTGTTTAGCTGTCCTCCTATAGGTTCCTATGGACTTTTTCCAGCCACTTTTATTGTATTCAGTACTTTGGGATGGCTCTGTAAATAGATGAAGCCAATAATGTATTAACAGTACCAACTGAGAGAAAGTATGGTTAACTGAGGTTACTAAAAAGAAAAAGCAATTCAAATCAATTGGCAATCTACAAAAAGAGTTAAAGATTTTAAAAGCTATTATTAAAATTGCTATATTGGTCTATTATGCTATGTTATATGTGTGTACATGTTGTATGTCCACATGGGGAAATTTTATTAAGAGTTTCATTTTAAATGGCTTATAGATAAGATTGTCCATAAATTTAAGCTGCTAAAATCAATCAAAGATACATTTTAATTCGTGTGACCTGAATCTGTGTATCATATGTTTTAAACGTGTTGGTAGAAAGAAACTAAAAACATTTTAGATGGTTGTGCTTAAGTTTACTGGCTAAACAAACTACACCATTTTAGATATTTAAGAGGTGTTTTCAAATACATGATTCTTAAAATTTCTAGAAGGCATTGGACCTTCTGCTAAATGTTTTCTTAAGTTGTTATCTAATGGTTGAAACGGTTTGCTAAGTATTCATGTAATATTGCTAAAATTGAAAATATGTAATTGTAAAAATTAAAAGAAAAATAAGAAAAGGAGGGAGGGTGAGATTGAGGGGCGGAGAAATGGTAGAGTGGGAAGTATTATGCTTTTAAAAGTGTATATATCGGCCGGCACCGCGGCTCAATAGGCTAATCTTCCACCTGCGGTGCCAGCACACTGGGTTCTGTCCCGGTTGCCCCTCTTCCAGGCCAGCTCTCTGCTATGGCCCTGGAGTGCAGTGGAGGATGGCCCAAGTCCTTGGGCCCTGCACCCACATGGGAGACCAGGAGAAGCACCTGGCTCCTGGCTTCGGATCAGCACGATGTGCTGGCAGCAGCACACGGGCCACGGTGGCCATTGGAGGGTGAACCAACGGCAAAGGAAGACCTTTCTCTCTGTCTCTCTCTCTCACTGTCCACTATACCTGTCAAAAATTTTTTTTTAAAAGTGTATATATGAGGGGCTGGCTCTCATGGCTCACTTGGCTAATCCTCCGCCTGTGCCGCCAGCATCCCATATGGGCGCTGGGTTCTAGTCCCAGTTGCTCCTCTTCCAGTCCAGCTCTCTGCTGTGGCCTGGGAAGTCAGTGGAGGTTGGTCCAAGTGCTTGGGCACCTGCAACTGCACGGGAGACCAGGAAAAAGCACCTGGCTCCTGGCTTTGGATTGGCACAGCGCCGGCTGTAGCGGCCATTTGGGGGGTGAACCAATGGAAAGAAGACCTTTCTCTCTCTCTCTCTCTCTCACATTCTAACTCTATCTATCAAATAAAAAAAAAGTGTATATATGAAATAAATGAAATTTGTTTTCTTTTATAAATAAAAAATTTACTAAAAACTATAAGATAGCATAGACGTTCATGATGCATTTGTCAAGATATTAAGTTAACCTTAACTAGAGATGCTAGACAATTTTCATTAGTTTTTCCAATCATTTCCTTTTTCTTGCTCCAGGATCTAATTCAAGACACCCCACTACCTGGGTACTGAGGCCTCAGTGGTAGTTCCGGTTTTGTCGGTTCCCTCAGTCTTTGCTTATATTTCCTGATCGTGAATCTTTTTATTATTAAAAATTTATTTTTATTTATTTGAAAGGTAGAGTTACAGAGAGAGAGAGATGGAGAGATTTTCTATTTGCTGATTCATGGCCAAAATGGCCAGGGCCACGCCGGGCCAGAACCCGGAGCCTGAAACTACATCCAGGTCTCCCATTTGGGTGCAGCAGTCCAAGCCCCAAATCCCTGTCCTCTGCTGCTGCTTTCCCAGGCACTAAGTTAGCAGGGAGCTGGGTTGGAAGTGCAGCAGCCAGGGCTTGAACCGGAGCCCATATGGGATACAGGCACCACAGGCAGGACCTTAACCACTTATGCCACAGTGCCGACCCCAATTTTGAAACATTTTAAGAATCCTCACCAGGTATTTTGTAGAAAGTGTCTCAAATTTGATTTTATGGCGGGCGCCGCGGCTCACTAGGCTAATCCTCCGCCTTGCGGCGCCGGCACGCCGGGTTCTAGTCCCGGTCGGGGCACCGATCCTGTCCCGGTTGCCCCTCTTCCAGGCCAGCTCTCTGCTGTGGCAGGGAGTGCAGTGGAGGATGGCCCAAGTCCTTGGGCCCTGCACCCCATGGGAGACCAGGAGAAGCACCTGGCTCCTGCCATCGGATCAGCGTGGTGCGCCGGCCGCAGCGTGGTGCGGCGGCCATTGGAGGGTGAACCAACGGCAAAAGGAAGACCTTTCTCTCTGTCTCTCTCTCACTGTCCACTCTGCCTGTCAAAAAAAAAATTTTGATTTTATTACAGTTTTCTTATGAACTGACTTGTTGTAAGTTGAGGAGAATATAAAAAATGATGTTTGATTTTTTTCTGTTGGCCAGGGGGTACATAACAAAATCACTTATCATGGGTGATGTTTTCCTCGCAATTCTTGAAAACGGGATCAGGGAAGTGAAACTAATGGTTGTGATAGTAGCAGAAACTGGCTTGGAGAATTCAATGGGTGTAAAGACTCTACACAGGTAGCACAATATGTAAACTAATTTTCAAAGAATGGGGGAGATCAAAGATATATATATTTTTCATTTATTTTTTTTTTGACAGGCAGAGTTAGACAGTGAGAGAGAGAGAGACAGAGAGAGACAGAGACAGAGAAAGGTCTTCCTTTCCATTGGCTCAACCCCCAAATGGCTGCTATGACCGGCACACGCTGCGCCCATCCGAAGCCAGGAGCCAGGTGCTTCCTCCTGGTTTCCCATGCGGGTGCAGGGGCCCAAGCACTTGGGCCATCCTCTACGGCATTCCCAGACCACAGCAGAGAGCTGGACTGAAAGAAGAGCAACCAGGACAGAATCTGGCGCCCCAACTGGGACTAGAACCCAGGGTGCCGGCACCGCAGTCAGAGGATTAGCCTAGTGAGCCACAGCGCTGGCCCAGAGCATTTTTTTTAACTCTTATCATAGCTCATTGACATATCTAAAATTAAAAAAAAAAAAAAAACCTAAGGCACTTGGTTGTTTGAGATGAAATTTGATGTTTTCTAGCCCATCTTTTCACCAAAAAAGAAAATTTTGGGAGCCTCTGATGATTCATTTTACTGAACACATATTTCTTGATCACATATCAGGTACTGAAATCTATCCTGAGCTTCTCAAGATCAGACACAGTGTTCAAGGAGCTCACTGTTTAACAGAAACAAGTGAGCAAATTGCAGCATAAACCAGTAGCTGAATATGCATGTTTCTCTGGTGGCACAGAGGAAAGCACATATAATAGTTACAAGACTCTGTTGTATGTATCTGGCTTTTGCATTTTGAAGGATAGCTGAGATATTTTTGCTTTCTCTCCAAACAGCAGTGACCTAAGCACACAGGTTTTACAAAAGCATATATCCAATAAAATGTTGACTAATAATTTGAGATTTCTTCTCAAATTTAAACAAAACAGCTTACTAACTTGGAATAAGCAGTAGCCTAACATTAGGAATTTGTTTCCTCCTTGGATTTAATATTATGAGTCCCCAAGGCAGCTTCTTCATTTCTATTTTAATTGTAGGAATTGAGCCCCAAGGTGGTCACTGTCCTTTTTTCTTTTCACTCTACCTGTGGTCTCAGGGAGAATAAGAAAGACAACTGAGAGAGAACCAAGATGCCAGAGAGCTCTGCAATCCTGAGTGGGAGTCACTGGGGAAAGAATACAACATCTGAGCCTGGTCATTGGTATAATTCAGTGGAAGAGGAAATGGGATGTCATAGAGATTTGTGTTAAGCTCTGCACTTCCTTTCAAGGCTGCACAGGTACATTATTTATTCTGTTTGGTGGTCAGGTAAGTAAAACATGTCATATGAACACCTGAGCCATTCATCTCACAGGATTTTTAGAGATTCAAGTAAAATATAATACTATAAGAGCCATACAAATAGTTTTACAGCTGTAAAGGTGGTTGTCTCTATTTTGTTTCATATCTCTGCCTAAGGGGTAACATAATAAAATATGTTTGAATTAAATTGCTCACTTCCCAAATTCAACCCCAATATCCCCCATCTCAATCTATCTAAACCTTGTTGATTCATATTTCCATCTCTGGCAGTCTATAGCTCCTGTCCCACATACTTCTAGTCATCCTTTGTTTTCCTCTCTCTAGAGATTATCTTCAGTTGAACATCCATACAGGAGATATAGAGACATAGGTTTCTGCTTCATCCATGTGAAATTGTGTGGAAAATGTCTAGTCCTCATTTTACTCTTTTTTTTTTTTTTATTTGACAGGTAGGGTTAGACAGTGAGAGAAAAACAGAGAGAAAGGTCTTCCTTCTATTGGTTCACTCCCCAAATGGCCGCTACGGCCAGAGCTGCGCCAATCCAAAGCCAGGATCCAGGTGCTTCCTTCTGGTCTCCGATGCGGGTGCAGGCTCCCAAGCACTTGGGGCCATCCTCCACTGACTTCCTGAGCCACAACAGAGAGCTGAACTGGAAGAGGAGCAAGCAGGACTAGAATCCGGTGCCCATATGGGATGCCGGCGCCGCAGGCAGAGGATTAGCCAAGTGAGCCACAACATCGGCCCCTCTCACTTTACTCTTTAATTTTGAATGAGAAGGTTGTTAGTTTTGTTATATGGCTAGAGACTTGAGTGGAGATAATCATGATAAGGAATGAGGCCATATTAAAAAATATGTATTAGATAAATTGATGAGATAACTAGTAGAATTCAATGAGTACCTTACTGTCAAACATATTATATTTATCAGTTCTAATTCTTTTGCCCACTTTGCAATTAAGGTGTAATTTTTTCTTTCATGGATGAAGAAATTAAGACTCAGAGGAGTTCCTGGGTTTGATTTCTTACTCTGGCTCCACCTCCAGTTTACTGCCAAGGTAGAACCTGGGAGGCAACAGTGATAATTCAAGTAATTAGGTTCCTGCTACTCCCATGGCAAAACTGAATTGTGTTCCTGATTCCTGGTTCCAGCCCCAAGCCAGATCCAGTCACTATGGGCACTGGATAATGAACCAACAGATAAGAGTGAGCCTCTCTCCCTCTCTAATAAAATAAGCATTAAAAATTTTTAAAAGGAAAAAAGTAAAATTAATATTAATATATTCACTATAAATGGAACAGATCCTTAAGTAAACTCATAGGAAACAGAATACGGATAGGAGCAGGAACAGGAAGAAGGAGAAGAGGAGGAGGTAGCAGCAGCAGCAGCAGCAGTAGCGGCAACAGCAGGGCAACAGAAGAAGAAAAGAAGAGGAGGGAGAGGAGGAGAGGGGGAGAAGGAGAGAGAGGGAAGGGAGACAGGGTAGAGGAGAAGAAAAAACTCAGAAAGCCCTATATATAAATTCCTCACCTTATAGATGAGAAAACATAGGCCCAATGAGAGTTAGTGACAGCCCAGACATCAAACAGAAGGTTAGGACTAGGACCAGAGCCATCTGCTTTGAGTCCGTTGCTAGTTCCACTGCTGCATAAGAGGGCAAGAGAGATAAATATTTGGTATTTTAGGAGTCAATATGCATGTTTGTCCCACTATGTATGTGTTTTTCAATCTTCTTATAGTCCTAACAAACAAGCACTAGGTAAAAAAGACTGTTCTTTTGCATTCAATGTTATCCTTAAGAGCTTATTTATAACTGTAGCTGAACAGTTTATAAAGGAATCCTTACCCCAGGAGGGTATCTATTGCAGCACCATGGCTCATGCTCTTAAAATGAGGAATGTGCCTCTATGTTAACAATAGTGTTCGTTATTAAATATCAGACTCAACAAGCTATATAATTTAATATGGGATGATCCAGAATTTGCAAACGGAACTTCTGGTATGAAAAGAGTATGTGAAATCAGTGTCATGATGTAACAGCCATTCCCTGCAGCCCAAAGAAGAGGCTTAAAAGCACAGTCAAAGAGAGTATTTTCTGGCGTGGATGCATCACTGGCTGTACAAGGTGATTTTACTGTGCATTATACTTTAATTATAACTGCACTGTAGCCATCTGCTCCACTTCATTCCCTAATTATAGATGCAAGAAGCATTTCACAACTTCACCCATAAAAAAAGATCTGAGGGATTTCATGACAGGCTTGCTCTGTGCTCCTCCCTCCTTTCTTGGCCTGTAGACTCTCCCTTCAACGGTACATCTGAACAGATCAAGAGAGTTTCTGATGCACTGATCACTCCAGAAGGGCTGAGTGTCGGTGCTTATTCCATTCATTAACAATTCTCTTTTACCATTAATAGACAAATTTTGGGCCACCCTTCCCCATGCCATGGTCATATGTGACTTCTTGTCCATATATATTTTTCTACATACAGCCCCTGCATTTTAAACACAATAATTCTTTTTTTTTTTAACTTTTTTGCAAGTGCAAACACATCATGCATTTGGCAATTCCTGAGGATACTATTTTTAAAAAGCTGTCATTGTCTTCACTTTTGAGTGTAGAGACATGGATAACTTCAAGGTTTTCTTTCATATAACATGGTTGATCAGTGGGAGAATCTACCCGGAAGACACCTCTCAAGAAGTTGATTCCTACTCTTTTAGCAATAACTACTGTCTTGCTTCTTTGAAAGTGCAATTTAAATTTTCACTGAACTAGCAGAGTGAGTGGAGCTGGCTCACACCGTCTTACAAAGGCAAATTATGGGTACTTCTTTCTAACTCCATGTTCAGTGACATCATGTTGGTTACCTTGAATTTGGCCACCACGGTGAGACTATGCATTAGACACAGACTACTAATCAGAGTTTCCTCTGCTTCCCCAAGTGATAACTGTTAATAATTTCCCAGAATTTCCCAAAATATGGCAAGTATATCTATGTGTCTTCAGAAAAATAACATTTGGAACACATGCCTACTTCATCTTTGAACCTGAATCATCTGAGTATGAGGATAAGCTGAGATGCTCAACCACTGAATTACTCTTTCAGTGTATAGATAGGACAGAAACCTGAGAAAACGAGGGTTCTGACTCCAGGTGGTAAATTCTTAATGAATCTTTTGGCTTTAAAAGTTTCCATGGTTTCAACAATAAATATACTAGGAATCCAGGGGTCCTAGATGACTGAAGATGATGAAGGACAGTCCCAAAGCAGGAGGCTCCGGAAAGACCACCAGTTCCTGGCAGCCTCTTCACTGCAACCGGACGCTGGCAGATGACAGAGAGCCTTTCTGGAAGCTGGATTTCGACATTTCTGAAGAGTAAATAAACACATGTGACCCTTTTCAAAGATGCTAAAACAGAAACAATTGAGAAATTCCTTTTTTCTCCTCCACTAAATTTTTAGGCCTTGCAAAAAACACATCTAGCTATTAGATTACAGTTCAAGTTCAAGAACAAGGTCATTAATACCTTCAGTGTGACTAAACAAAAATTCAAAACATCAATTCTGGGACCAAATATAAGCAGCAACTTTCTAGGCAGAAAATGATGTGTAAGCTTTTACGTGTCAGATCTCAAGGTAACAGAAGCACAATAGAAAATTAAGCACATGTTATACTGATTAACGATTCAATTAGCTTCTCTATATAGCAAAGACAGCTGCATCAGATGGTATGTATGCTTTATAATGGATGTTTGAATTTATATTTATGCTGATTCAAAAAATTTATTTATGGTGACCTTAAAACTATTTAGTTAAAACTGATAGGAAGATTAAGTTCTAATATATAATTGCCAGATTCAGTTAATATCTTTTTGCAACTCGTATGGTATCTACCTCTAGAAAGTCCCTGAAATACAAGTTTATTTGTTTAACAGAGTAGTGGATTTGAGAGCTGGACTGCCTGATTTGACTCTCACCTCAGCTACGTATTAATGGTTACGCCTTTGGCAAATTACTTAAACATTATGTGCTTTGATTTATTCGCCTGCTACCCAACTATAATAACAGAAGCTAGGTTAATTTAATAATTAAAGAATTGGGGGCCAGAGCTGTGGCGCAGCAGGGTAAAGCCCTGGCCTGCAGTGCCCACATCCCACATGGGCACCAGTTCAAGACTTGGCTGATCCATCCACTTTCTTTTTTAATTTTTATTTTTGACAGGCAGAGTGGATAGTGAGAGAGAGAGAGAGACAGAAAGGTCTTCCTTTCGCCGTTGGTTCACCCTCCAATGGCCGCCGCAGTAGGCGCGCTGCAGCCACTGATCCGATGGCAGGAGCCAGGTGCTTCTCCTGGTCTCCCATGGGGTGCAGGGCCCAAGGACTTGGGCCATCCTCCACTGCACTCCCTGGCCACAGCAGAGAGCTGGCCTGGAAGAGGGGCAACCGGGACAGGATCGGTGCCCCGACCGGGACTAGAACCCGGTGTGCCGGCGCCGCAAGGCGGAGGATTAGCCTAGTGAGCCGTGGCGCCGGCCTTGATCCATCCACTTTCAATCCAGCTCTTTGCTGTGGCCTGGGAAAGCAGTAGAAGGTGGCCCAAGTCTTTGGGCCCCTGCATCCACATGGGAGACCAGGAAGAAGTCCTGGCTTCTGGCTTCAGATCGGTTCAGCTCTGGCTGTTGCAGTCATTTAGAAAGTGAACCAGTGGATGGAAAACCTCTCTCTCTGTAACTCTTTCAAACAGAATTAAAAATAAATCTTTTTATAAAAAAGATTATACTTATAGAATACTTAGATTGGTTTCTGAAATGTAGCAAATGCCCAATTTGTATTAATTTTTAGCTCAATCAACTTCTTCATTTTACAAGATAAAAAACTAAAGCCTAGAGAAGATAAATGCATTGTCTAGATTCACAGATCAGATTACAGGTAGATTTGGGCTTAGAATGCATAAATCTTTCTTTCTTTTTTTTAAGATTTATTTTAATTATTTGAAAAACAGTTACAGAGAGAGGTAGAGACAGAGAAAGAGGTCTTCCATTCACTGGTTCACTCCCCAGATGGCCACAATGGCCGGAGCTGCACCAATCTGAAGCCAGGAGCCAGGAGCTTCTTCCAGGTCTCCCACATGGGTGCAGGGCCTCAAGGACCTGTACCACTTCCCACTGCTTTTTCATGCCATAGCAGAGAGCTGGATTGGAAGAGGAGCAGCCGGGACTAGAACCAATGCCCATATGGGATGCCAGAGCTTCAGGCCAGGGCTTTAACCCACTGTGCCATAGCGCCAGCCCCAGAATCCATAAATCTTTCCCATCATTCTGTCCACTTCTCCCTCAGTGATAGATTATCGTATTAAACAATTTAACAACTACTGGGGCCAGTGGTGTGTTATAATGGGTTAAGCCATCGCCTGTAATCCTGCATCCTTTATGAGTGCCACTTTGAGTCCCAGCTGTCCCACTTACCATCTAGCTCCCTGCTAATGTGCCTGGGAAAGCATGTGGAAGACCTGGATGGAGTTTTAGGCTCCTGGCTTCAGCCTGGCTAAGCCCAGGCCATTGTAGCCATTTGGGGAGTGAATTAGCAAATAGAAGATATTTCTCTCTCTCTCTCAGTCTGTCTCTCTCTCCCTCTCTCTTTCTCTCTCTGCCTGTCTCTCACTCTCTCTTTGTAACTCTGCCTTTCAAATAAATAAATAAATCTTTAAAAGAAAACCAACTATTATCAAACTCTATTGGAGTCTGCGCGTATTGAAAAAGATGTACATGGTATATAAGCACATGGCAGATTAAATTCTCAAACAAGATCTTTTGACTCCAGATAATGTGTTTCCACCTCTTTAATATTCTACTTCTCACTAATGTGTTCTTAGAATGATATGTTACTCACTTCTAAAACAGAAGAAGTCATTCTTGTGCAACAATGACAATAATGAAGATCTTACAAAGTTTATGTATATAAAGGATGGAAAAGTGTTCCCCCACTGCTGAAGAAAACACTTTTAAATGTATTCAAAATGCAAATCTTAGGAAACATCAAATAAAGTAAAAGTTGGGTGAGCAAACAGCTTTCAAATCCAATATTTTGCCAAAGCAATGACAAATCAAAAAAAAAAATAAATAAAAAGATTGACAAAGAGGTTTTCTTCATGTTTCTGGCGACAGAGAGAACTAAAACATGGATTAGCACCAAAGAAACTGTTCATCGCTTGTCTTTGATAAAATCCTTAATCTGCAGCCCTGAAAACAGATCCTAAGGGAAAAACTGCCAAACCTCAACGAACATGACTGGTACTTCTGCAATTTTTGCTGCATCGTTATTCACTTGATATGTTCTCTCCCTCCTGGAGGAAAGAACATTAACTCACCATTTTCCAGTGTCAACATGAAGATGAGAGCTGGGAAGAACACAGAGGGCCTCTGAGAAATCAGGCAATGGTTAGAAGTCCAACTACACAGTAAATTATGAGCACTAATGGGTCTAGAAAGTTCATAGAGTCTGAAATACAAGACTATTCCAAGCCCAGTTGGATAAAAGTATGAGACTGCGATATGAAGTGGTTGACAGTAGAAACTGGATAAAAGAAACGTGCAGGCAGATTCTAAGAACAACCATGAAAACATAAACAGAACAACAAGGTGATTACAGATGCAAAGACTGAAATAAAGGTGGTTGAAGAGAGACCAAGAAATGGGGAGGTAAGGTCACTGTTGAAGGAAATTCCAGGAAGTGGAGACTGCTTAGCTGACGGATGGCTCGAGAACTGGAGGGAGTCACAAGTAAGCTTAGGTGTTACCCAAACCTGTTTGGCCCTTCAAGTTCTGTTCTATGATCAAGGTCATGGTACCATGTACAAAGCTTAGGTAGTTATACTTCAACACCTGAGGAAATATCTCCAGCATTTGCCTTTTACTTGGTACTGTCCCAGAGTTGACTGTCTGTGGCTTCTGAGTTCCATGCCATGGATATAACAAACTCTATGATGCCAGTGTCGTTCCCTCTCCAGGCTATCCAGAAGATGGCCTATCCCTGAATGTGCTCTTCCAGGTTTCCTCAGACCACAGGCTAAGCTAGACGAACACCCTGTGGTGGCTATGGGATTCTAGCGTAGGCCCAGCCTTCTGGGTCTCACCAGTCAAGAGCCTGCTGGATGCAGTGCTTCGCTATTAGTATTGCTGCAGGTATTTATCAGTCACTCTGATATCCTGATTTCAAAGGCACTATGGAAGGTTTCAGACTGTTGAATAAGCTTATGAACTACGAGATCTGTACCTCTTCTGGTGAATAACTATTTTTCTTTGATTATATCCTGCTAGAGGTTCATAGAGCACATTAACTTTGTAGTTTTATGTCTTCCATCTGTATTGAAAAGTGTTCCACCAGAAAACCTTCAAATACAAGAGTTATTGTATGGCTAATATTCACCCTATCTCCTCTACTCTCCTCCTCATCCCTCCCCGACCTTCCAGCCCTCTTCTGCCCTGTGCTTCTAGAGTCAAATTATATGTATTTTAATCTGTTTTATTTATTGTTTCATATAGCTCTTAGACTATTTTTTCTTTATTGTTTTACTGCTTCAATATGGATATTTTCTTCTGGCATGTCATTCAAATCACTAATCTCTTATTCTTGTTTCTTTGCTATCAATCATAGATATTGAATCCTAGTTATTTTTAAGTATTTTCTTAGGTAACTACATTATTTGAATCCCTGTAGATTTGCTTCAATTATCTGCCTTTTCCCACACATTTTGTTTATTTGATTCTGTTCTTATTGTATTTTTAGATACTTTGGATTAAGTATTTTTGAGATTCTAGACAATGTCATCTTCCTCAAACAAGGATTAAGGTTTTCTCTGACAGAACTTGACCACATCACCATCGTATCAAGGACTGGTTTTGAATCCTGTTAAATTAGACCAGTTTCAACTTTGTTCTTAATTTGGAAGTTATCACCCCTACCCTTAAAGTATGGTCCTTTCTCAAGGCTCCCCCACTGTGGTAGGGTTTCAGTTCCAATATCTGTGTTCCCAACACTTCATGGAGATTTACATCTCTCTGTGTTCAGTCTCTAATCCACTCTTTCCTTATAGAGTTATAGGCACGTATACTCAGCTTTGGTATTTGATAATAATTTCAATGTCATATTTACACAGATGTTGACATTCACTTGTGGGGCTTCCACTTCTCTTGATTTTGTATGTTAAGTCTTAGCTGCTCCAGCCATCACAAATTTCAGCCTCTGGCTTCTCTACCTGATAGGATGCTGTTTTCTTCTTGGGCTTTGCTGCCTCCCTCCCACTCTCACCAGCTGACCTACTATGCAACTTAGAATGGTTTTCCAGAGAAAAGGCAGGGTGAATATAGAGCCTGATACTTGTAATTTTATTCTTTCAGAGTTCATACACCTCTCAAAATAAGTCTGCATTTCTTGCTCATTAATGTACTTAAATAGTTGTTTCATATAAATATTTTAATAGGTACAATTGTCTTTAGCAGGAAAGTTACAGTGATACAAACTACTTTATCACAGCTGAAATCCAAAGTTTATTAGACAGTTTTGAATATGTAAAAATGTTTAATGATCCTTATATAATTAAATTTATTTTCAATTTAAATTAAGTAGATTTTTTTTATTTGACAGGTAGAGTTATAGATCATGAGAGAGAGAGAGAGAGAGAGAGAGAGAGGTCTTCCTTCTGTTGGTTCACCCCCCAAATGGCCGCCACAGCTGGAGCTATGCCAATCCGAAGCCAGGAGCCAGGTACATCCTCCTGGTCTCCCATGCAGGTGCAGGGGCCCAAGCACTTGGGCCATCCTCCACTGCTCTCCCAGGCCACAGCAGAGAGCTGGACTGGAAGAGGGGCAGCTGGGACTAGAACCCGCACCCATATGGGATGCTGGCATCGAAGGCGGAGGATTAACCTAGTGAGCCACAGTGTAAGCCTCAATTAAGTAGATTTTGAGATAGCTGAAAGGAACATTTGAGAAATCTCCTCAGTAGAGAGAAATAAAAACTTCAGTTTCAAGCAAAAGTGACTTTAGTGACTATAGAAACAAAGGGTTAATATGATTTTGTGAATGAGCTTTGTATCTGGATCAGAATTTCTCAGTAGCCTAGGCAAAAAGGAAACATCATCCAAGAGATACATTTCTTCCATACGTATGTTCATATTCATCTTTCCTAACACCATTACTGAAGAAACTATCTTTTCTCCATTGTATGTTATTGGGATTTTTGTAGAAAATAAATTAACTATAGATGGATTATTTCCAGGCTCTTTATTATGTTCCATGTATCACTACAAAGAGACTTCAAAATAGTTTGTGGAAAATCGAATAATGAGATAAAAATACAAACTTTCTCAGCATCGGCTGCATCAAGTTCAAGATACTTATAAACAATGATGCCAGCCATTCAGTCCATCTCCAAGGAACTGAGGAGTTATGTCAATTGAACCATGTCAATGTGATCTTTTTTACATTAAGTTTGAGTGGGGAGGATCAGAACACATCACATCAGGATTGTATAATGAATGGCTGACTAATGATTTTCCATCAAAACTTTCAAGTTGCCCTTGTTAGATGAGAGAAATGAGCAGGAGCATGGAAATGAATGTGCATTTCTGCTCCTGTTACCTGGACTGTTCTTTACTTGTCTGTTAGTTCCATTTGGTCTATAGTGTAGTTCAAGTCTACTGTTTAATTACTGATTTTCTGACCAGATGATTTGGCCATCGCTGAAGTGAGGCATCAAAGTCTCCTACTGGAATTATATTATTTACTTCTCTCTTCAACTCTATTAATATTTTCTTTATGTGTTTTTATGTCCTAATTCTGGGTACATCCATATTTATCACTGTTATATTGTCTTGATGAATTACTTCCTTTATCACTGTATAATGACCTTCTATTTCTCGAGACACTTTTTGACTTAAAGCCTACTTTGATATAAATATAGCCACCTCTTCTTTCTTTTGGTTGACATTTGTATAGAATATTTCTTTTTATCCCCTTACCTTCAGCCTATGTGTACATTTAGAGTGAAACTGAGTCTTTTTTAGGTGGTATGTAATTGGATTTTGCTGTTTTAAACTAATTTAACCACTCAGTCTTGGATTAGATGAGTTAATCAAAGGATAGAAAGGAATTACTGTTGCCACTTTGTTAATTATTTTCTGTTTGTAGTTCCTTATTTTCCTTTTTTTCTCTTTATTGTCCTTTGTCATTTGATAATTTTTATTCTGTAGTGGTATGCTTTGATTCTTTTCTGTCTTTTGGATATCTTGCATGAATGTCCGTGCAATTTAAGAAGTAAGCCCTTTATCTAATTTTTACTGACTGACAAGGCCAAGGAAAGCTCTTCATCATCGATTGATCCAGAGACTGAGTGGTGGCTGGTGGGGTATCTGGTGGGCTTGCTGATTGAGTTCTTAAGTGGGATGTCCTGGTGCCTGAGTCACCTGATATGTGGGTCTGGTGCTCTTAAGCCATCCTTATATCTGGTTTAAAGTACAATGATCAGTCCCTGTAGATTTTTGGATCACATGTCTTGCATGAAGCAGATATGGAAATGTCAAATGCATTAACTTTAACTTGGAGTGTAGCTTATGTCTAGAAAAGTGGACAACAGGAACTGGCTTGGATCTGGAGAAGAAAAATAGTACTTTGTCTGAAACTTGAGTTTTTAAGGGATAGTCTGACACCAGGGTTCATGGGGTTAGTCTCATGCTGGAGTATACAGCAAAGTCAATTCTGACTTTGCTCTCCTTCTCACACATATGCCTTTCCATACTGCATTGTAAAGTCTTGGGTGAGAGCTGGCACGGGTTATAGGAAACTTGTCTTCCTGCCTACTGAATGCATCTTTTCCCCTTCCGTACTCTACTCAGGTGCTGTAACCTCTCTTTTTTTAACTCTACCATTAAAATTTTATTGATTTTATTTTTATTGATTTGAAAGACAGAGACCAATGCAGAGAGATATCCCATCCACTAACTCACTTCCCAAATGCTCACAACAGCTGGAGCTGTGCAGGCCAAAGATGTTTGCTTAGAATTCAATCCTGGTCTCCCATTTGGGTGGCAGAGATCCAAGAACTTGAACCATCTTCTGCTGTCTCCCAGGGTGCATGTTAGTAAAAGTGGAACTCAAACCCAGGCACTCTGATATGGGATGCAGGCATCCCAAGCAGTGTTGAAACTGTTGTGACAAACTCCCACCTCTCATCATTAACTCTGTGCTCCACATAGGTACTATAATATCTTTTCTTAATCCTTTTGAATGTTATTTTCATGCATGTTTGTGCCTAAGAAGGCATGTGTACTAGAAATTCCTATTGCACTGTCTTGCTGATGTCACTCTCTTTCTAAATATTCCTTCTTAAATATTTAAAAATATCAATAAAATATTATAATTTTAATTTCATGTGTATTTCATTGTGCATTAACTTTAAACAATGATTTCTAATGATATTTAGGCATGTGAGCATCTCTTATATAAAAATACTGACTTTATACATCTAGAAAAACATATTTTGTATAGACTGACATCAATACATTGCTAACAGAAAGATTATATAGAAGGAGCATGCTAAAACATACTCCATGTTATTGCAAGATTAACCTTTTATTGGATGCAGCTGACTTTCTAACACAAACATCCTGATGTTTATTGAATAAATTTATGAAAATAACAAGTAAATGAAAAACAATGAATTTTGACTACAGTCTTTAGGATAAGGCTCCCCTTAAAGACAGAGTTAAGTGACTCCAGTTGTGGGACTTGGGAGGTTTTATGGGTGATGAACCACACATCACAATGCGACTTTCCAATTTCATCAGCATCTTTTATAAGCCATCTGTAACATTACAGTGATACCTCAATTAACACAGTCTTTGGAACAAAGCTCTTTTATAATCATGTTGGCAGCATTGACAAGAGCTCATAAACATGCAAAGCATGCTACTATGTGTCATTTAGCTCAGTGACAATGTTCCAAGGAAGCTGCATGTGTGCACATGGTAAATACTGTTGGGTATGCTACCATTCGCATGCACAGCCAATAATAGGACTGGCCCCCAAAGGCCTGTGTTGGGTTTTAGCTTGTTCTCTCCTCTTTAATTCTGGTCTCTTTTTAACATTTAGTGATCTATCTCTTCCCATTCAACTGTCTGATGTCCTCTGTTTTTGAGCTACTCACCCCTCCCCTATCAGAAGAGAAAAGGACATCCTGTGGCTAGCTATTCATGTCTGTGGTTTGCCAGACTGATTTCAGCTAATTCCGAGGTCGTACACATTTATGCACTGAGCATTACACTTTGTAAAATCACATCTGCCAATAGTGCTGGGGACAGATGAAAAATAGAAGGATCACTGGAAAGAGTGTTGCACAATCTATGTCTGGAAGGCTCTATTGCTGAATCACCACACACTCCTGAGGATTCAGACTGCTTCCTGAACTGTAGTTACCACATTTAAAAAATGGGAGAGTGATGATCTCTAAGGACTTTCCTAAATCTAGCTTTCTGAGAAACAAAATCCATGACAAAAAACCCAAGGAGAAAACTGACTGCTTCTGCTCAACTCCAAGAGTTGGCAGAGTTGAGAACAGAAGTTTTGGGTGATGCTGTCTTGTGGTCAGAGTCACAAAAGAAGAAAAAATACTTTTATAATATTTCTCTTTAAGTATAAAAGAAATTCCCCTTGTGGTGCTTAGTAATCCCTTAGGAAACAAGGGTGGAGAATGACAAATGCAGGTGGTGTGACACCATGCTATATTCCCAGAATCTGGATCGAAGTTTCAAGAGTCAGGAGATGAGTCAGCGATCTTTCTTCTGTCTGCAATTGTGGAAGCATTTATCAAAAGGAAGCCTACATCAGCCTTTGTCTGAGTTTCTGAGATGAATATGGCTCTCTTGTTCACTCACACACAGAGAGGGAAAAATGTGTAGCATTAAGCTGCCCTCAAACAAATGAATAAACAGACCTGAGGTACAATAAATTGTCACACCCAGATTCCTCCCATTCATTCTCCTGAACTTTCACTGGCTCTAGGCATTGGGTTGGTGGAAGGAGGAGTTCAGTGTACATCATTCAGTATTCATGGACTTGTTCTGCTCATGAGGCAACAGTGGCCAACTGGCCTGCAAATCTTCCAAGAGGACTTACCAGGAACTGTCCCTGAGCTTGGAATTTTGCTACCATTAACACAAGGGGTTTAAAATGTACCAAGTCCCATTTCCACTGATGCTAACAAGTTTAAAGGGATTTTCTCTTCTCCTTTGCAGCCATTCTGCTTCTGTAGTATGTTGGAATTGCAGATTGATAAGGATCTCACAGGAAATTTTACCAAATGTTCTTTCTAAGACAGAATCTTCCACCGCCCCTTTAAGTGTTATTCAACTGTAGCCTCGATGTTCTATTTTGTGGGAGACTCACTTCCCCTCAAGACAGCCAGCTGATTTACCCACAGCATTGACTCTTTAAATGAGTTCTCTGTATGTTAAAACAAGCTTCACTACTTTCTACCCAGTAACATTTCAAATTCTAGTTCTGGTGGTCACATATGAATAACTCTTAAATTTGATGACCCTTCAAATATTTGAAGACAGCTAACACAGTCTATGAAATGAAGTCCTTTTGTTTTCTTTCCCCAAAGAAGGAACGTGAGTTACAAAGTAAGTTTAGAGATGAAATGATAATTAGGAGACGTACAAAGATTTTTCAGATGGCTACTGCATTATTGTTATTACCATTATTGAAGATGGAATGATAATTTGGTAGTAGTAAAGAAGTAAAAGCTTTAAGCCCTCATATGTTAAATGAGTTGATAAATCAGTTTGATCTATCAAAGCCATCAAAAGAAAAATTATCAATGAGACCTCTATTTTGGCAGAAAGAAAGCTTAAATTCAAGTTTCTGCTTTTCACTTCTTTCTCCCCTGAATCTGCCCCCCCCCCTTTTTTTTTACTAATTATGTAAAGTTAATGACTGGCTGCAGGTTTATTGATGGCTAGAAAAAGAAGTGGGAAATAAACTGGTAAAGCTACTAAACATAAACTCAGAGACACACAGAGGATGACATATTTAAGGGGAAAAGGATCGTCTACCAGGTAGGAAAATAAGTTACTCTAAATTTTTAAAATGAAAAGGGACAACTAAACTGCTCTGCATTTGGACCATGTACTGAAATGCAAAAGCATGCAGTAAGGGTGATGTGATCAGTGGAAGCACATAGGTTAAAGACTCAGGACTTTCGCTTATTTGTTTGTCCTAGCAGAATAGTATGGCTACTTAAATAATAGTACAAATAAAGATTGCATTCATGGAAAGGTTTTAGCAAACAGAGGAGTGTTCTGTTCAAACCAAACCAAAAGTACATTTAGCCACCAGGGCTTTCAAGGGAAGCAAACATCTTGGCAGATTTTAGGAAGTGTTTGGAAGGGTTGGTGAGGTAACAAGACCATGTCTTAACAGAGAGCAATGAAGATTTGGGAGAATGCTAACCAGGAGCAAAAAGAGCTTGTGAAGAAATGTGAATGGCTCCTCTGGCAAAAAGGAATCAAAATTAGTAGAAAGGGAAGAAAATGTCAGGAAAGCGAGATACAGTTCAATAAATAAGTAGACCCATCAATATAACAGCACATCTCAAAGAGTCAAGAAATGAGGCCAAGTCCATTCTGGGGGTTGCTTTACAGGAAACTTAGGCATCTGATAAACATTCCATCTCACTAGGTACTTAAAATATAAAAACTGACCTCAGATCAAGATTTGCATTTCCTCTATCAGTCCCAGGTAAGCAAAAGACAGGGCTGCATACTGAAGGGCAGATCTAGTTGGTGCTTTCCACTAAACTATTTTGTAATCTTAAGCAAATGGTTTTCCTTTTTGGGTTGTTTCACCTTCCACAAAAGGCAAGTGTCTGTACTCAGATCAGAGATCTTCATATTTAAAATATTACTCAGAAGCATAAATAAATTAAATTTTTAAATATGCTTGGATTGAATGAAGTAGGGGTGACAGTCTTTCTTCTCCACTAAGTTTCCCTTGGTGAGGTGCTCCTCGGATTCAAATCAGTCCAAGCTGTGTGGATTGTGCACCAATCTCCCCACTGACATCTAGGAGTATAGGTTTGTTAAGTGTGATCCAGCCCTTCCTCACAGAACACGTTACATCAGGAATTGAGGTATTTCAAACACACTCAGATGCAACCCCCTAAGGGTACCCTGCTTATTCCACCTCTGAGCCTATGTCTATTCTGGAACATCATTCCATGATTTTCTATTGGCCTAAATCCTGTGTAGTCTTCAAAACTTTAGCTCAAGTTTCATCCAGAAAGATTTCCTAAACCACCCCCACCTCTACCTCATTCCACTCCTCTGCACTCTCTTGGAATACTTACTTTTTTCCCATGACCTTGCTCTCATCCTAAAGGATCTCAGAACAGCTTGGAACAGAAGGGTGAAACGTTCTTAGGGTTAGGAGTCATAGCTTCTCTACCTGCTAAATATGTCACTTTGGAAAAGCAACATCTTTGAACCTCAGTTTCCTCCTCTTAAATGGGCTGTTTCCGTTCAGAAGGGTTTTTGTGAAGGTAAAATGGAATAATACTTGCAAAACACCTGCCCAAAGGAAAAGTTTTGTGAATTATTAAAGCCTACCATTTCTTTTCCTTGTTAACAGGAAAGTTAACTTAAACACTTCTTGGAGGAAAGCCTTCTTATATTTTATGACTTGGTTATCCCTCTTGCCTCCTTTCGTCTGACTCAGTCATCATTTAGTACTTACAAATACTGAAATAAGAAAAAGTAAATTGGCTAAGTAAGGACGAGACAGTAATGTCTCTTTCATTACCGTTGCTTTACATACTGTATGTTTCCTTATCTGATCTATTTTGAGCTTCACAATAAAACCCCATGGTTGATCTTCTTCTTCACTGATAGCTGAAAAATGTAGATTAAGCACTAATTGGCTCACTTTAAGTCATTTGCTAGTTGGATCCAAGACTCAAAACTGGATCTTCCTTATTTAAAATTCAAGAGTTGTCCATTTTGTGAAGCTTCCTAGATGAACTATTTTGTTGCTGGTCATGGAAAAGTTACAGCTTCCTTCTGGTGTGAGTGCTGAGAAGTAGAGGGGAGATCTCACTGTAGATCAGAGACAGCAAAGGGAAGTAAGGACTGCCTGCCCTTACAGCAAATGATCTGACTGTCCCAGCCTCACCTGTGGGAATTCATCCTGGCAGAGCTAGTGCATCGCCTTACTCTGTGGGAATAACCGAGTTCCGCCCTCACTCTCAAAGTCTGGCTCTGATGTGCCAAACTCTTTTTCCAGGGGAGTTTTTGCTTTTATCTAGTCCTGTCTTTGCTTGTCTTTAGATGGAACCACAGCTTGCTTTGCACCCTCCCTCCTTGGATTTTGCAATGACTATGGGGCCTTTTGGGGAAGAGTCTCGCTTCCTTGTGGGGTTGTCCCTGAAGTTCATTTAAAGCCTGTTTCGCTGGCACAGCTGCTATGATGTCCCTAAGCTTTTGGCTGAGACCACAGCTACAGACTGGTGGCTGAAATCAGCCCTAGCGATTCAGCAATCCCAAATATGGGAGGTCTGGGTAGAGGAAAACTCACAAAAGTCTTGATGCAACAGTTGCTGACAGATTTTATCCACCCTCCTTCTGCACACACCCAGCTGCCCCAAATTCACCCTGATATGCAGGCCTGAGTGACACACATGCTTCTGAAGGAAGAACTTGGCACCAGCCCTTCCTTCCCTAGGGCATGGCTGGGGATTATGTACAACCAATAACTTACCACTAAAGGTGCATCGCACGAAGACAACCATTTCAGGTGTGGGCTTGTTCCTTCACTCCAGCTGAACTCATGACATAAGAACAGACTGCTGGCTTAACACTGGCCTTGACTGAAGCTCACTGACCTTCTTCTTTCCTTCTGTGTAACAGAAATATTCCCAGAAGCTTTTGACAGCAGGTCATTGTTGGTATCTTCCTTGTCTCAGTTTAGTCAGGGAAAAAAAAAATGACAATCTAATTATGACTGAGACAAATGCATAGATTTTACTGGAGCTTCTCCCTCCAAAAAAGGCTTAGAGAACTGCATGGTCATGAGAGCATTTTAAACAAAAATGATGCCAGAACAGATCACCAAGCATGTTCTTCACACCTGTCCAACATTCTCAGCAAAGTTGCAAAGAATTAAAATATCACTAAGAGTTGCAGGACAATTGCCCTCTCAAAACAAGGCAGACTGTGAAGCAATTTTGCCTCCACAGTCTATGGCAACATGGAAACTAGAAAATTGCTTGGATAATTACTATTTGTCAGACACCATACAAGTGGCCAATAGATTTGATTCACTGTTATGACAACACAGTGAGGTGGGTACTACAAAGATTATTGTCAGATGAGGACACTGAGCTTCAGAATACCAAGAAAGTAAGCAACTACAAGAGTTTTGATTTAAACCCAGCTCCCTCTGACTACAGAGAATCTTTGGCTCTTCCATGTTGATAAGCAGCCATCAAATTCCAGAACTAACTTTTGCTTTTTCGGGTCCCTTGGAAGTCACTACAATGAGCTACAGAGCAGGTATTGAGTGCCATCCACATACCTAGGACATGAGAGGATATAATAAGAGATAGCTGATACTCTGTCCTTAGGAAATTCCAAAACTAACTGCACAGAGGTACATGCAGCAAATTTATAAGAAGAGTCTGAATTGTAGACTGTACCTAAATACCAAGGGGACATCTATTGAGGGGAGGATGACATAAAGGTCCAGGGAAGTCTCTATGAAGAACTCGTCTCTGAAAGAGAAGTCCATCCAGGGTAGTCTGGGACAATGAAAGATTGAGAGTCAGCCTTATGCATCTTCTAACATTTTTTTATCCACGGAAAAGAAGAACTTATCTCTAAAATCTTTATTGGGAATGAATGTAAAATAATCACAGAAATGGGAGCAGGACACATCCTGTGCCTTTATCCCAATAGGCTTACCTACTCCCTAGAACTTACTCGGAGACCATGCAATGGTAGACTGCTATTGCAGAAATTGGGACTATCATCCCGGCCCAGCTATATGACCTTGGCAAGAGTTTTTCTCTTCACTGATCCTCACTTTGCCTATCAATAAAATGAGGACCTGGTAAGGATAATCTGTGAAGTTGCTTCCAGTGCTGGAATGCAACCAGTCCTTTCTCAGAAAGCTCATGTCTCTAAAAACAATGAAAGAGGCACTGGAATCGTAGTCAGGGGCTGCTGGCCTCAGGATTGGCCCAATCCAGACTAGGTATGTCATCTTAGGTAACTGTTTTTCACTCTCTGGGCTTCAATTTTCCCATTTGTGAAAGCAACGAGATGGAGAAATTCTTCCAAGTCCCTTTACACTTCAACATTTAATTAATCTAAATATATCTTAACTTTTTCCTAATGAAAGTATCTTTTTAAATATGAAAATAAAAGAAACAAAATAGATCTCCTGCAGGCACCAAATTGAGTATTTGATATTATTCAATTAAATTGGTTTTGACTGGAATTGAGCATCTTTTGCACAAACAATGACTCAGAAAATTAATTGGTCTCTACCTTAATTAAATAATAATTCTGCTTAATGCCAATTAAAATACCACATCTGAGTCAATTTGCTGCAGCAAGGTGTAGTTAATGCAGGAAACATGCTCCTTTGCCATGTGGAGCTGGGCTGATGACTGAAGTGTTAGGGCTCCTGATTTCCAGATAGGCACTTGGGGCTCTGAACCACAGGATAAAAATTCCCGGAGGCCATGGGTGCAGCCCTCTCTGATGAAATCTTGCATACCTTAGCTTTCTTCATCAGATTATTTTGCAGCTCTTATTATTAGCATTAAAGACACAGAGGAAAATCTAATAACAGTGCTGAGTTTTCCAGATACATTTCCAGAAGCCAAGTCATTTTCATCTAGTGCAGCATTCTTCCAGAAATCTCCAGTTATGGTTGGACTAAAGAGACTTTCTGAGTTCCTGAACTTTGCTATGATATCACTCATTACATTCCTGCATAATTACATAGTGGAATCATTAAATAATAATAAAAACCTCTTCGTTGTTGTTACAGATTCAAGCTTTCTCTCCTTTGAAACAATGACTTTTGTTGAAGCTTGTTTAAGGTAACCACCGTATCCCATAGCAAATTTTGTTTTTGTGTGTAATTATGTTATTTCCCATTTCAATTGTGTCTTATTTTCTTTTTTAAATTTTATTTAACTTATACAAGTTTCATGCATTTCACATATACAGATTTAGGAACACAGTGATATTTCTGCCCCTACCTTCCCTCCTGCCCCTGCTCCAACCCTTCTTCCTCTTCTTCCATCCGCTGGTTCTCTCCCCAATTGGCCACAATAGCCGGAGCCACACAGATCCAAAGCCAGGAGCCAGGAGCTTCTTCTGGGTCTCCCATGTGGGTGCAGGGGCCCAAGGACTTGGACCATCTTCTACTACTTTCCCAGGCCATAGCAGAGAGCTGGACTGGAAGTGGAGCAGCCGGGACTTGAACCAGCACCCATATGGGATGCTGGCACTGCAGGCAGTGACTTCACCTGCTAGGCCACAGTGCCGGGCCCTCCCTCAAATTCTGATGTTGAACTCCTAACCCCCAACATGATGGTACTAGGAGATGACTTTTTCTCAGAAGTGATTTAGCCATGAGGACAGTATTCTCAGGAATGGGATTAGTGCCCGTATATATAAAATGCCCAAAAGAGTTCAGGGCCCTCTGAATAGGCTCTCATCAGGCACAGAATCTGCCAGTGCCTTGTGCTTGGACTCCTTTAGCTTCTAGATCTATGAGAAATGAAGATATACTATTCATAAGTTACCCATTTTATGATATGTTAGAGCAGCACTAACAGACTAAACCAAACCCATATAAGGAGTTTGGCACTTTGGGCAAGTAGCGTAAGTGGTCTGCCCAATACCAGAGCTTAGGTCTTTGCTCTGCATCACTAGCTTGAGACACTATACTGCACACAGGAAGAATTCAATAAGGATCAAAGTACAAAGATAGGAAATTGTGTTCTTGCTTTCCCCAAGGGCCACAAAAGTTCAGGACAAGGAACCAGCATTGTGGCATATCAGGTAAAGTTAATGCCTGTGATGCCAACATCCCATATGGGCACCAGTTCAAGTCCTGGCTGCTCCATTTCTGATCCAGCTCCCTGTTAATGGCCTGGAAAAAGCAGCATAGGATGGCCCAAGTACTTGGTCTCCTGCTACCCATAGGGGAGACCCAGATGAAGCTCCTAATTCCTGGCTTCAGCCTGGCTCAGCCTTGGCTATTGCAGCCATCTGGGTAGTACACCAGAGGATGAAAGATCTCTCCCTCTCTCTCTCCTCTCCACCCCCCCTTCTTTCCATCTTTCTCCCTCTCTCTGTAATTCTGCTTTTTAAATAAATAAATAAATCTTTAAAAAAGAAACCTTTAGGACTACATAAGGAAGCTCTTTTTTTTCCATATAGTAGTCAATGATTGATGATGAGATTGAAAGAAACAACAAATAAGGAGTTAAATAAAAATTTTACCAACATATAACCCAATGTGTTCAACTAATAATGGCCACAAAGTAGTTGCTACTATTGTAGTAAAAAGTGGAGAGTCATGCTTCATCCCCAAGCCTAGGCAGATCTTACTGTGCCTGACCTACAGAACTCGGCGAAGGCATATCCTGGGACTTGCCAGGCCAAGTTTTAAGAACTCTCACAACTGGGAGCATTATTCTCTAGGAATGCTGAGTTACCTTGTAAGATCAGCTGACCTGAGAGCATCATACTCATGAGGCAGCATGTTGTTGCCCTGTCAACAGTCCCAACTAATCCTAAATGCTGAGCCATCATGGCCGAGGCATGAGACATTCTAATGAAGCTGTATAAGGAACTCTAGACCAGCCATCTACCTGTTAAATACTACTGAGTGACTGCTGTCAATTCAGGTAGAGTAAAAATGTTGCTTGGCTGAGCCCTTCCACAATTCCTGACCTCCTAAAGCAAGCATGTGTAGTCCCACATTCAAGGGCATCGTTGAAGGGTTTGAGATGCCTCTTTAAGATAGCCAATTTTTCCAAATACAGCAATGCCAAAAGAGAAAAAAAAAAAAAACAGTGTGGAAATCAGCAAGATTATATTCACATATTACTTAATTTTGCAACTTTAATCCTATGTTGTAATTTGAACTTTACCCTGTATGTTGTGATGCACTACACTACTTTAACTCTACCTCTCTCTTATGGAACAAGAGAGGTATAAGGCCGTCTTTGACCCAGGTTCACAAGCAAAGTATATAATAAGTCAAACACAAAATGAATCTTAAGAATTCTGCTGCAGAGGTAGGATAACAAAATTGTGGAATGTGAGAATGGGTACCATGTTTATCTTGTAATTCTCACTCTACATTGGTGAAATTAAATTCAAAATCACCTTTAAAACATTACATATCATATCAAGTGTCATCTCTATTTAAAATTTATCAATGGGTTCCTAATCATTCATTCATTTGATAGATATTTATCTAGTATCTGGGATGTACATTGGAAATTTACTTCTCTTATGGAACTTTCATTCTGCTGAGGAAGAAAGACATTTAACAAATGATTTTAAGATAATTAGAAATGTTGAAAAGTTCTGCACAGGAAACAAAGAGACCTGCATAAAACAAGATGGGTCATGATTTAGACTGGCAGATAGGGAGGACAGGGATGACCTTTCACTTAACCTACAATCTCTAGGATGAGCAGAGATATCCTAAGCAAAGGATAGGGGTAAGAGTACATGAACAATAAGGGATACTAACATAAGGTATGGTCTCTTGAGCATAAAAATAATGAATTATTTCCATTCTAGTAATTAAGTAAAGTGTGCCAGGGTAAGGAAAACAGTAGCATAAATAAAACTAGTAAGTTACACTGGGGCCAGATCATGGAAGATCAGAAGATCATATTAAGGATGGAAACCTGAAGAAGAGATTTTAGTATGAGAATTTTCTGATAAAGCTTTTGCAATGTAATATGATTTTTTTTTTTTTGTCTATTAGAGCCTGTTAGAAAGAGGAAAGAGAGAAGCAAAGTAATGAGTAAAGTTTGGACTAGTGTCATGGAATAAGGGTGGAGAATCAGGACATTTGGAATATACTTTTGCATTGATCAAGTTTGTTGAATAACACAGAAATATTATTTATATATATATATATATAAGTATTACTATATATGTAATATGACACAAAAAGGCACTAAGTAAAAATTTGTTGATTTAGTCACTGAAAATCACAAAAGTAAAGTGAGGTCATATGGTCAAGATAGAACTCAATCTAGAATCTAGGTTTCTTAACTCTCTTTCAAGCATTGTTTCAAGTTTACTCTTTTATCACTCTTCCAAACCAGCAGTAGAACTTTAGCATATTAGGTCTCCTATAGAAACAAAAGTTTCTTTATATTTTGATGCCACCTAGTTCAGAGTTTAAGTGTATCTTCTTAATTTGTTGCTCAGTAAATCCTTTAATGTCTCCATGAATTAATTTCTTAATATAAAAATGGTGATAGCTTATCAAATAATGATTCAATTAGTGTGTATCAATTATCAAGCTTCATTTTAGTGCTAAAAACAAAATAATGAACAACACTGTCAAAATCACTCACTCATGGAACTTGCTTGCTTTTAAGTTGGGGAAGTCACAAATGTTCTAGCTATGGTCTCCACTACATTCATAACCCTTATGTGCTCTTCTCTGTAACATAGGTGACTAGAAGTCATTTCACTTAGTACATTTCCAGCTGACATCTCTCTGCATTCTAAAGTGGGGTTAGAGCACTGACGGAAGCTCAAAGGAACCCTTTTGCTTTGTCTTTGGAGTCCTCAGGTAGTGGGAACAGCAGTGGCAACAAGTGTCTCTGGATTCATCATCTCAATCAGCAATCTCTGATGTAGTACATTGGCAACGTCCATTTAGGAAAACGTCTAGTAGAGATTGTTTACTGTAAGAATCTGACTACTTAAAAAGTTGTAATTGGTAGATGATGAAAAGAGAAAGGGGAATTTATACAAAATTAGAAACCACTATCCTAAGAGCTAGAAGAGCAAAAAAGGAAAAAAATTTTTGAGCAAATGCTATATTCATGTTAACTGTGTCACTGAGTCTGCTGGAGTCCCTGCTTTTATTTTTGCTTCTGTTCAAACCATTGCTGCTACTATTGCTGCTGCTGCTACTGCTGCTTTACAGGACCCTACTTATACTGGCACTGTAGGTGCCCCAAAGTCCAAAGTCTGTTACCACTGTTGCCCTTAAGATAAATTCCAATAGTGCTATGTCACCCATGCTGCAGGAGCCCTTTTGATGCCTCTGTTAGAATCACACTGACTAAGGCTAACGCTGGAGCCCTCAATGACCACCACAGCTGTTTTTGTTACTCCCGGTAGGGCTAGAAACAGATTATGAAATCTTTTCTAGTTCTTCTATCTTTCAATCCCCGTGACAGTCTATTCAGATGACTGATGGTAAGGACATAGAGGAAAAGTACTTTGTAAACTTCTAACTTTCTGCCTTTTAGAGGGACTAGGATGGGGGATAGAGTGCAAGGCTGACTATTTAAATAACCAGTCCTGTAAACAAAATGTATAAGTAAATATACTGTTATTAGGTTGCCAATGCTATGGGGAAAAATACACAGAAATAATTCAGGTGTCAGGAGGAGAAACAATGTTTAAAGATGATTTCCTATGGGGTTAATTGACAATTTCACATGTGGGCTGTGAGAGGGTGAAGGAGTAAACCATGTAGCTATCTGGGGAAAGAGTGTTCCAGGAGAAAATAACATTAATTACAAGGCAGGCCTCCTGGTTGAATTCTTCTCCAATCGTTGGAAGAGCAGTAAGAAGAGCAATGTGACTAGACACGGATGGGGAAGGAGGGTGTAGGAAGAATCAGAAGTCAGAAAGGTAATGGAAATGGGGAAAATGGCATCACATCACGATGGAGATCCTTACATGGGTGTTTAAGAAAAGAGTAACAGTACCTGAGCACTGAGATAAAAATATCTGTTTCACAGAGTCACTGTTAAATTAAGGAAGCATAGGATCTAGTGCAGCATATGGAAGATAGTTTAAAAGTTACTGCTAACTCACATCTAATTAAGAATACTACAACTGTAATGTAAACATTTTGATGGGATTTGCCTTGTTCTTTAAGGTCTTTAGACCTTTAAACCTCTTGAAAACATCCCCTTACTCCAATTAAGATCTGGTTAGTTTGCTGAAAGATTGGACTGTAGAAAAGTTACGATGTCGCCATGAAAACTTCAATCCATCAGAAAAGCAGTAATACTATTGAGAAAATTCTTGAATTAATTCCTTATCAGAAGTTTAATAAATTATTCTCAAATGCCCTGAACCTTTCAAAGACAGATAGGCTCATGTCACTTATTTCCTGAAATTCAGTTGTAGAATATTATCTTCTCCTTGAGAGACTCATGATAGAGAATTGTACCTACAGATATCCAGACAAGATAGCTTTGACTGAGTACCATAGGAGTCAGGGAAACAAGGTGTTGCATAACTTCTGGGGAGGACAGGAGCATTATGAGGGAGGAGAAACTTGAATTACATCTTGAGTGATAATCATATTTAACTTGTGGACAAGAAGTTGGAATTTACATCAAAAGAGAACCTCACTGTGCCACATTATAGTCAAAATTTTAAAAGAAAAAAGAATAAAATTTCCAGAGAAAAGCACCATGTGACTTTTAGAGGAACTCCCTTTAAATTGTCTATAGATTTCTCAGCAGAAACCTATAGATCTAGAGAGAATGGAGAGATGTAATAATAGGTCTGAAAAAAATTTTTTTTCTATCCAGAATATTTTATCTTGAGAAGCTCTTTTTCATAAATTAAGAAGAAAGAAATGCTATTTAAAACAAGCAAAATCTAAAATAGTTTATTAACACCTGATCAGCCTTACAAATGATACTTAAGGATATATTACATGTAGAAAAAAAGGTAATCTACCTCATGGAAGAGTGTGAAAGTATGAAACAAACTATAAAATAACAAAAAGTATTCAGAATTTACCCAAAGGAAATAAAATTTCCAAACAAAAAGCTGTCTGCACATTAATGTTTATTGCAGCTCAATTCACAATAGCAAAGACCTGGAATCAACCCAAATGCCCATCAACAGTAGACTGGATAAAGAAATTATGGGACATGTACTCTATAGAATACTATACAGCAGTCAAAAACAATGAAATCCAGTCATTTGCAACAAGATGGAGGAATCTGGAAAACATTATGCTGAGTGAATTAAGCCAGCCCCAGAGGGACAAATATCATATGTTCTCCCTGATTGGTGACAACTAACTGAGCACCAAAGGGGAAACCTGTTGAAGTGAAATGGACACTATGAGAAACAGTGACTTGATCAGCCCTTGTCCTGACTGTTGATGTACAATTTAATACTTTATCCCTTTTAGTATTTTTTTTTGTTCTAGCACTATTGGTTGAACTCTGTAATTAACACACAATTATTCTTAAGTGTTTAAATTTAACTGAAAAGTGATCCCTGTTAAATATAAGAGTGGGAATAAGAGAGGGAGGAGATGTACAATTTGGGACATGCTCAATCAGACTTGCCCCAAATGGTGGAGTTAGAAACGTGCCAGGGGATTCCAACACAATCCCATCAAGCTGGCATGTACCAATGCCATTTCAGTTCACAATTGATCACACTGATAGGTCTAAGAGTCAAAGGGATCACACAAACAAGACTAGTGTCTGCTAATACTAACTGATAGAATCAAAAAGGGAGAGAATGATCCAACATGGGAAGCGGGATACACAGCAGATTCATAGAATGGCAGATGTCCTAAGTAGCACTCTGGCCTCAGAATCAGCCCTTAAGGCATTCGGATCTGGCTGAAGAGCCCATGAGAGTATTTTAGGCATGGAAAGCCAAGACACTCTGGAAAAAAAAAAAAACACCTAAATGAAAGATCTCTGTGAGTGAGATCCCAGTGGAAAGAATGGGGCCATCAGAGAAGGAGGTACCTTTCTCTGAAGGAAGGAGAGAACTTCCACTTTGACTATTACCCTCAGAATAAGACCGAAGTCAGCGAACTCAAAAGGCTTCCATAGCCTTGGCAACTCATGACTAGAGCCTAGGGATATTACTATGCCATAAACAAGAGTGTCAATTTGTTAAGTCAACAACAGGAGTCATTGTGTACTTACTCCTCATGTAGGATCTCTGTCCTTAATGTGCTGTACATTGTGAATTAATGCTATAACTAGTACTGAAACAGTATTTTTGTACTTTGTGTTTCTGTGTGGGTGCAAACTGATAAAATCTTCACTTAATATATACTAAATCGATCTTCTGTACATAAAGAATTGAGAATGAATCTTGATGTGAGTGGAATGGGAGAGGGAGCAGGAGATGGGAGGGGTGCATGTGGGAGGGAAGTTATGGGGGGAAAGCCATTGTAATCCATAAACTGTAGTTTGGAAATTTATATTTACTAAATAAAAGTTAAAAAGAAAGAAGAAACAAAAGAATTTTAAAGAAAATGGCAGGACCAAATCATTACTTATCAATAACATTGGCAATGAATAAGACTATATTCTTCAATTAATAGAAACAGATTGACTGGATAAAAAATAAACAAGACCCAACTATATGCTGTTCATAAGAAACATGCCTCATCAGTAAAGACACACATAGATGAAAAGTTAAAGGATAGAAAAAGGTAATTTAGGAAAATGGAAATCAGATTGAACTTATGTTGGAAATAATAGATTTTAAGACACAAGTGTTAAAAGAGACAAACTGAAACGTGATCCCTGTTGAATATAAGAGTGGTAATAAGAGAAGGAGGAGATGTACAGTTCGGCACACGCTCAATCAGACTTACCCCTAATGGTAGAGTTAGAAACATGCTGGAGGGGCCGGCGCCATGGCTCACTTGGTTAATCCTCCACCTGTGGCGCCGGCATCCCATATGGGTGTCGGGTTCTGGTCCCAGTTGCTCCTCTTCCAGTCCAGCTCTCTGCTGTGGCTAGGGAAGGCAGTGGAGGATGGCCCATCAGTGGAGGATGGTGCTTGAGCCCTGCACCCGCATGGGAAACCAGGAAGAAGCATCTGGCTCCTGGTTTCGGATCGGTGCCACGCCAGCCAGAGCGACCATTTGGAGGGTGAACCGATGGAAGGAAGACCTTTCTCTCTCTCTCTCTCTCTCTCTCTCTCTCTCTCTCTCTCTGTCTTAACTCTGTCAAATAAAAAAATACATAAAAAAAAAAAGAAACATGCCAGGGGATTCCAATTCAATCCTATCAAGCTGGCATGTACCAATGCCATCTCACTAGTCAGTTTCAGTTTCAGTTCACAATTGATCATAATGATAGGATTAAGTGTCAAAGGGATCACATAAATAAAACTAGTGTCTGTGAATACTAACTGATAGAATTAAAAAGGAGAGAACAATCCAACATGGGAAGCGGGATATACAGCAGATTCATAGAATGGCAGATGTCCTAAACAGCACTTTGGCCTCAGAATCAGCCCTTAAGGCATTCAGATCTGGCTAAAAAGCCCATGAGAGTATTTTAGGCATGGAAAGCCAAGACATTCTGGCAAAAAAAAAAAAAAAAAAAAAATGACCTAAATGAAAGATCTCTGCAAGTGAGATCTCAGTGGAAAGAACAGGGCCATCAAAGAAGGAGGTACCTTTCTCTGAAGGGAGAACTTCCACTTTGACTATGGTCTTGTCTAAATAAGATCGGAGGTGGCAAGCTCAAGAGGCTTCCATAACCTTGGCAACTCATGACAAGAGCCTTGGGTGATTACTGACGTCATAAATAAGAGTGTCAATTGTTAAATCAACAACAGGAGTCACTGTGCACTTACTCCCCATGTTGGATCTCTGTCCTTAAAGTGTTGTACTACGTGAATTAATGGTATAACTAGTACTCAAACAGTGTTCTATACTTTGTATTTCTGTGTGGGTGCAAACCGTTGAAATCTTTACTTAGAAAATACTAAGTAGACTTCTGCATATAAAGAGAATTGAAAATGAATCTTGATGTGAATGGGATGGGAGAGGGAGTGGGTGATGGGATGGCTGCGTGTGGGAGGGAGGTTATGGGGGTGGGGGAGCTGCTATAATCCAAAAGCTGTACTTTGGAAATTTATATTTATTAAATAAAAGTTAAAAAAAGTGACAAAGAATGTAACTAAATAATGACTGAGGGATCATTTCAACAAGAAGATATGACTATTATAAATGTACATGTACCTAGAGCCACGGTGCTAAGTTTTATAAAATAAAGATAGATATAAAGGGAGATATAAATTCAAATAAAATAACATTAGACTTCAATAACCTACTTTTATCAGTGAACAGATCATTCATGAAAAATTTAAAAAAACAACAGTGTTAATCTACACTGTAGAACAAATGGACCTAATGGACATTTACATAATATTCCATCCCACAGATTCACAATACACAGTCTTTTCATTAGGATATGGAACATTCTCTAGGATACAACAAATAGTAAGCTATAAACTAAATCTCAACAAATTTGAAAAAGCTGAATATGTACCTTTTTTGTCCCTAATGGACGAAAGCTTGAAATTAACAACAAAAGAAACTCTGGAAACTATGCAAATACTGAACAACATGCAAAATGGGTCATTGAAGAAATCAAAGAGAAATTTAAAAATTCCTTAAAACTAATAAAAATGGAAGCACAACATACCAAAACATATGAGAAAAAGCAAAAGGAGTATTAAAAGGTTATAACATTAAGTGTCTACAGGAAAAAAAAAAACAAACAGTCAATAACCTAAGAAGCACTTCAGGAACCTAGAAAAACAAGAACAAACCAAACCCAAAATTAGTCAAAATAAATAAGTATTGAATAGGTAAAAGCTGGAAGCATTTCTACTAATATCTGGAAGCAGATAAGGATGTCTACCCTTGCCACTCATATTCAATATAAATTGGACCACTTTAATCAGCAACATTAAGCAACAGGAACAAAATATAGTCAAATTGAAAAGGTGGAAAACAAATTACCCCCATTTGCAGATGATCTGATTTTATGCATAGGATAACCAAAGGCTCCACCAAGAGACTATTAGGACTGACAAGAGAATTATGGAAACTTATAGGATACAAATGAACGCTCAAACATTAGTAACATTTTTATACATCAACAATGGTCTTGCTGAAAAAGGAACTTAGAGATCAAGCCCGTCCCCCAATATCTACAAAAATAAATGCCTTGGGATAAATTTATCCAAGGACATGAAAGACCACTATAATGAAACTTAGAAAACACTAATGAAATGAATGGAAGAAAACACAAAAATGGAAAGGCTTCCCATATTCATGGATTGGAAAAATTAGTATTATAAAGATGTCCATACCACCTAATGGAATTTACAGATTCAGTGCAATACCCATCAAAATACCAGTAACATTCTGCACAGATATAAAAAAAAATCCTAAAATCCATTAAGAAACACAAATGACCCAGAATGACAAAGAAATCCTGAACAATAAGAACAAAGCTCATACTATCACAACACCAGGGCAAAAATAACCTAAACAACATGGTACTGGCATAACAGACAGGTAGACCAATGGAATAGAACAAAAACCTTGAAAATCAATCTATACATCTACAACCAACTTACTTTTTTTTTCAAATGTCATAAAGAAATGCCTTGGAGAAAACACAATCTCTTGAATAAACAGTGTTGGGAAAAATGGATTTAAACATGAAAAGTTTGAAACAAGATCCGTATCTTACACTCTATACAGAAATCAACCCAAAGTGGATCAAGAATAAAATGTAAGACCTGAAACTACCAGAGAAAAGCATGAGAGAGGCTGGCGCCGCGGCTCACTTGGCTAATCCTCTGCCTACAGCGCCAGCACCCGGGGTTCTAGTCCCGGTCGGGGCGCCAGATTCTGTCCTGGTTTCCCCTCTTCCAGTCCAGCTCTCTGCTGTGGCCTGGGAAGGCAGTGGAGGATGGCCCAAGTGCTTGGGCCCTGCACCTGTGTGGGAGACCAGGAGGAAGCACCTGGCTCCTGGCTTCAGATCGGTGCAGCGCACTGGTCATAGCGGCCATTTGGGGGGTGAACCAATGGAAAGGAAGACCTTTCTCTCGTCTCTCTCTCTCACTGTCCAACTCTGCCTGTCAAAAAGAAAAAAAAAAAAAAAAAAGAAAGAAAGAAAAGAAAAAAGAAAAGCATGAGAGAAACACTCTTAGATACTGGCCTGGATGATGACCTTTTGGGTAGAATCCCAAAGCATAGACAATAAAAGTGAAAACAGGAAAGTAGGATTACATCAAATTCAGAAGCTTTTGCACTGCAAAGGAAACAATTAGCAGAATGAAAGAACATGTAACAGAATAGGACAAAAATTTTTTAACTATGTATCTGATAAAGGACTAATATCCAGAATATATAAGAAATTCAAGAATTCAATAATAAAATAAACAATCGAGTTAAGAAATGGCAAAGGGTCTGTATACTTTTACGTATACAGTTTACTTTGAAATGAAATTAAAAAGGCAAAAAATGAGACATCAAATATTTAAATGCAGTGCCAAGTACATAGTAACAGATCAAAAATGTGACAGTATTGATGATAATGATGATAATTAACTTTGATGATAGAAAAGGCAATGCAGTTGTGCTTGGCAGAGTAGATTTTTATTTAATCACTGAGACTTTTGCAGAAGCTCAGAAAGTCAGTAGTTTTGTAAGCAGAGATCATCACTGAAGGCAGTGTGGCAAATCCCTTGACATTTTTCCCAACTGAACAGCCTAGAAATGACCTATGAGGGGCTGTGATTTTTGTCTCTCACGAGGCTTCAGCCTCTGCCCACTGTCCAGGTCCTAACCTCTTTCTGACACTTAAGAGTGGCGTTTTATTTACCCTATCATCTGATGTTTACATTAGTATGTGTCTAGGAGGATAGTCAGGTTCCTGATCAAATGCCTGGGGCAGCAGATGATGCAGGGACATGATTCAAAGGGACAATTGCAAAATGCTTTCAGATAGTCAACCTAGGCAAGGAATCATATGTGTAAGCACTGGGCCTTTCTAACCAGTTTCAACAATGCAATGATTATCAAAGGTTGCTGAGTCACATGCTCTTTAGACTAGAGTCTAGACTCATTCTCACCTCTGTCTACAGCTATGACCAGTCCTTATGAGCCATATGCTACATAAATCACAGAAGTTTCTAAAATACACATGACTCATTAGTTTTATTTCCTGTGGAATATAAATTGAAAAAGGCAGGCATGGGAATGAAAGTCTGGGAAGGGACTCCAGCATTTGTGCTTCTAACAAGCTCCAGATCATACTGATGTTGCTAGTCTGGGGACCAAAGTCCTTGGGCCCCTGCTGTACCCACATGGGAGACTGGGAAGAAGCTCCTGGCTACTGGCTTCGGATCGGTGCAGCTCCAACGTGTGGCCATCTGCGGAGTGAACCGGCGGATGGAAGACCTCTCTCTCTGTCTCTACCTCTCTCTGTAACTCTTTCAAATAAATAAAATAAATCTTAAAAAAATACATGACCAAGTACTTCCTTAATATTTGTAAATATTAGATGTTTCTGTTTTCCCCTTTCAATCATATGTTCATTTCATTGCCTCTATATTATTATATTCTTTTGTAATGTATGTTTTATCCATAGAGATCTTTTTTTTAAAAAAAGACAAATCTATGCATTTGAAATGCAGAGTCACGAGAGAAGGAGTGAAAGAAAGAAAGAAAGGGAGAGAAGTGTGTGTGGGGAGAGAGAGAGAGAGAGGGCACTTAAATCATCTTCCTCTCTTTTCCCAGGCACACCAACAGGGAGCTAGATTGGAAGTAGAACAGCCAGAGCACAAACAGGCACTCATATGGGATGCCTGCATTGCAGGCAGTGGCTTAATCAGCTATGCCACAATAGCCCTCATGGAGATCTTTTATATGACTTCTCAGCCCTAGGTCTTTGCAGTAAAGAATACACAGAAATTTAAATTTATTTGAATGCCTTATGCATAAAAATTGTGTGCTAAATATTATTTGTGGATTGAGGTTTCATCACAATTATTACTAAAATCATTAGAGCAGTTGATGAAAGTCGACTTCTCAATATCGATATTTTATTGTATTCCTACATTGGAATCCCTCAAGAATCTTACATATTAAGGTCTTGTACCATAGGAAGATGGGACAGGAGTTCTGTTTTGTTGTTTTCAGAGTGCTATCATAGTGAAAAGATCAGCATGAAAAAAGAAATTTGCTCAAATTCCAAACTCCTGGATTTTTCTTTTGGAGAAAGAGGTTATATGGATACTGAGAATCTAGACATTGTTTTGCTTAAAATTCCATATTCCCTTCTGTCCCTTATATATGTTTGTTTGCTTCCAGGGCTATTTGGGCCCCAGTTTGAAGACTGCTTCTGTAAGGAAATTGTAGGGTTTTTTTCTTTTTTTTTTTTTTCCTTTTCTTTCTCATTGACATGAGGCTCTCTGTTATTTAGAAACACACATCTGCTCTTCTCCATTATTTATATTACTAGTCATCACTAACATTTACACAGCACTTTTCAAACTTAGTATTACTTTATTGTTCATTATCTCATTGTATCCTTACAAAAATCTGTATGATGTAAGTACCAAGGCAAAGAACATTGTCTTTATTTCACCACTGGGGAAAGAATTTCCAGGAGAAAAAGCAAATTACCCGGTGCCTCACAGATAGTAAATAATAGAGCTTAATTTCTAATCATGTCAGACTCTAGTTCTGTGACTTTTGCATTGAATGAGAATTACAGTGGGAGCTTACTTAAGATGATAAGGTTGAGAAATGGACCGTCCTGCTCCTGCTCAAGCATAGGGGCTGCTTGGATTTTCAAAGGGAAGAACTTGAGTGCAGCTTATAAAGAGAAATTGGGGGCCGGCGCTGTGGCTCAACAGGCTAATCCTCTACCTAGTGGCACTGGCACTCTGGGTTCTAGTCCCAGTCAGGGTGCCGGATTCTGTCCCAGTTGCCCCTCTTCCAGTCCAGCTCTCTGCTATGGCCCAGGAGTGCAGTGGAGGGTGGCCCAAATGCTTGGGCCCTGCACCCCATGGGAGACCAGGAGAAGCACCTGGCTCCTGCCTTTGGATCAGCGTGATGCACCGGCTGCGGCGGCCATTGGAGGGTGAACCAACGGCAAAGGAAGACCTTTCTCTCTCTCTCTCTCTCTCACTGTCCACTGTTCCTGTCCAAAAAAAGAGAGAGAGAGAGAGAGAGAGAGAAAGAGAAATTGGGCCTGAGAAAGTACCAGTGAAACACACAGAGGATGGACAGGAGCCAGCACAGCAGAGAAGAGCCAATGGCCTTGATATTTCTTTTTGCATCTTCCCTTAGGGAAGAGCTTCCCACCCCATCCTAAACCTCTACTTCATAAACAATCTGACCCTCCCTGAAAGGAGCAAGTATGCAAAGGCATGAGGGACACCTGGAATCCAGTTTTCCAGGACTGACAATGACAGGACTATCTTACGAAGAGTTGGAGTTTGACACTCTAAGCTTTTTTGAATTTATATATATTTTTTTATTTGAGAGGCAAATAAAGAAAGAGAGCACGCTTTTATGCCATGGTTCACTCCCCAAATGCCCACAATAGCCAGGAACTGAGAGCCAGGAACTCAATGCAGGTCTCGCACATGTGTATCAAGGACCGAATGACTTGAACCATCACCTGCTGCCTCCTAGGATGTGTATTAGCAGGAATACAGGATTAGAATCTGGAGGTGTGACTTGAACCCAAGTACTCTTATATGAAGCATAGATGTCATAACTGATACCTTAACCAGCAGGCTAAATGCTCTTCCCTAATAACGTCATTCTCTCAAAAAAAAAAAAAAAAAACTAAAATATCTGAACTTAAACCCTGAATATAAAATGAGAGTGCTGCTTTAACATAACTTATTATAATTTTTAAGAGCTTTCTTTGAACTTGTCCAGAAAGATTTATTAGATTCAACTTATAGTCCTTCTATAGTATTTCTTTTATGCCTTCACAATCATCTGTACTCTGCTTCTCCAGCATATGTCATTCAAACAAACCTTTGGTGAGTGTCTACCATGATCACAAGAAGACTGATCTAATGGCAGCCCGAGGATGGAGATGGGTGCCATGTGGGGCCAACATCAATGCAAAGTCAAGGAGAGAGCTTATAAGGGCACAATAATGGAAGATATTGCAGGTGTAGAGAGACTGAATGTAGATGGTGCTTTGCAAATAGAATACATGGACTTTGGTTACTGAAGGGATGTGGGGCAGTCTCATTTGAGGGATGTACTAGAATAGACATGGTTTAATTGAATGAAAGTTTGAATTAGACTGAAATACTTCTTTGTTAGGCATTAAGAACCTTTTCTTTCCTTATCTTCTCATTTATTTCCTTGGGAAGAGAGACAGAGAAACACTGCCATTTGCTGGTTTACCCTAAATGCCTACAACAGCCAGAGCTGTGGAAACCCAGATCTGAGAATTCAATACAGTTCTTCCATGTGGGTGGCAGGAACTCAATTACTTGAGCCACTACCACTGTCTATCAGGGTCCTCTTTGGCAGCAAACTGGAGTCAGGAGCCAGTACCAAGGATTGACTGATTGTATGTACTTCCGTGTGGGATGTGGCTATACGACCCTGTATCTAAACTACTAGGTCAAATGATTGCCCTGAACTCGATTTTTTAATAGAGGACTGAGGAATTAGTCTTAGAAAATTTCAGTTTCCTCAGACAGGCTGTGTGCTCCTCCTGTGCTGGGATCCTAGGAAGAATAGTAAGAAACAACTTTTGGTGCAGAAACACTCTGGCAGCACAGGGGGATGTAGCCTTTGTCTTGTATTGCGAAACTTGACTTTGTGTGTGTCTATGTTTATAAAATGTCACAAAAATTCACAAAATAATGCTAAAGATGAAATAAATAAAATTATGGAGCATAAAATAATATGCAAGATACTATGTACTATACAAATACTACTAATCTGTATAGTCCTTTAGGTTAGTAAATAATACAGGGGGCAGCACTATGGCATAGTAGCTAAAGCTGCTGAGTGCCGGCGTCCCACATGGGTGCTTGTTCAAAGTCTGACTACTCCACTTCCGATCCAGCTCTCTGCCATGGCCTCAGAAGGCAGTGGGGGATGGCCCAGGTGCTTGGGTCCTTGCACCCACTTGGGGGACCCAGGGGAGGCTCCTGGCTTTGGATCAGCAATGGCTGTTGAAACTATTTGAGAGGTGGGCCAGTGCATGGAGGCTCTCTCTCTCTCTCTCTCTCTCTCTCTCTGCCTCCCTCTGCCTCTCAGTTATCTCTGCTTTTCAAATACATAACTACATTTTTAAAAAAAAGAAGAAGAAGAAGAAAAGAAAGCAATAGAAAGTCTTTGCTAGGAAAGGAAAAATGAGCAACACTGGATTTGATTGAAATGAAATGAAAGTGGTTTTTTCAGTCTTGAATGAGTCCTGACAGGATACCCAGCAGCTCCATAGATCTTTATAGCCAAAAACAGTAAACTACAAGTTTTTTGAATTAGGTTCCTTCAAGGGAGATTTACTTAAAAATTGTAACATGACAAAATAACAGCACTGCTTTGAAGGAAGCCAACAGCGTCGCTGCTGGCTCCAAATGAATGGCTGCCATGGCCAAGCACTCCTTGTCATTTTCTCTTCTCAGGGTGCTTTTCTTTGCCTCCCAAGAGTCAAAACAATGGTAACTGAGAAGCTAGCATCAGTATGAGTGACAGTAAGTGTTCCAAGACAGCTAGTTGATTGATTGATGGACGATGATGAATGTTGTCTAAAAGAACAGAAAGCTGTGTTTCCTTTTTGAAACCATTCAGATTTGGGCAACATAGGCTAACAATCAGGCATTTCTAAATTTAATGTGCTTTTCACTTCCAAATAAGCAAGCAACAATCAAAACCACCGCCCACCAGGAATCACATACATTAATAAGTGTCAAAGTAATTCAAACATCAGAAAGTTCCTCTTTCACCTGCACAGATGCACAAGTCCCATTTGATGAAATGACAGTAACGAGAACACAGGTATGCAAATTTTAGTTAATCATAATCATAGCAAATCCTCATGTCTGCACAATATAATTTCTTACTTTATCCTGTTATAAACCCTTTAGTGGGTGGCTGGAGATGGGAACTTCAAGTCCAAAAGGTTTATTTTATCATAAGTTGATTAGAACGATGCCTTAATCAGGAAGATTCCATGGCCAATTATTGTCAGATAAATACTACTGTTGTTCCATATTCTCAACATCCAATGTTGTTTTGCTCTTTATTTTTTTAATGCCACTATCTCAGTAAAGGTTCCAACAGAGCACAAATGCCCTTCTCAAAACAGGATAAGTCACAGTGAATTTATCCTCAAAAGGAATAAGTGCAAAGATACAGATGGTATATTGGGGAAACACAAGAGGCAGTACTGAATCTGAGACTAGAAGCAGTGACAGTGGCATATCTCAAGGCCCAATGAGTCAAGAGGTGGGAGAAATGAACCTAGATAAAAATCCATAAAAGAGCTGCCTGAAAAGAGTAAAAAACCTTAAGTGAAGGGACAATGGTGGCCTGAAATTTGTACAGCAGTCGGGAACTGGATAGATAAAGAGCCTTGCTTCTCTGTCTTCTCCACTTTTTATCTCCTACTGAGGTTACCCACTGGCTGAGCCCAGCTGATCAGAGGAGGGCATATGAATGCAATCTGTGGAGTCAGGCTCCTGGTACAAAGAACTGATGAAGTGATGGAGACCAAGTATGGAAAGGGAGATGGGAGATATCTCTCTCAGAGGTACACATTACAATTTCTCTCTCTCTAGCCATACCTCCCCACTTTGCAAAAGAAAAAAAAAAGACACACAGGAAAAGATAGCAAAAAAGAAAGTGAGAGAGCAGAACATAACTCTCAAAGGCAAGCTAAAAAAAATTCTGTACAGAGCACTTATGGGAATTTCCCATTGACCACCTGCTTTAAAATGTAGGGGGGGGGGGAATTCTAAGAGGCTTTAGGATTCTGGGGGGTTAGAGTCAAAAACAACCTTTAGAATTGCAGCTGCAGTTTATTTTTATTTGAGCAACTTGATACACATATTTCAACCAATGGGAGGGCTTGCTGGCTGGTGCCACCAGGGTTACATGAGAGTTTCTAAAATCTACAATGTTGTTGTGCTAATAGAGTTTAGGTCAACACCTACCTTAGAAGCTACTCAAATCTAAGGGAAAAAAGTAATTATTTAGAATAATAGTACATTTTATTTAAATAAAATTCACATCTAAAGTAATTTTAGATTCATTTCTCAAGGGTTCTGTGAGATACCTGAACTGGATATTTTTATTTCCATTCTACAGAGAGGAAAATAGGCCCAAGAAAAAGAAATGGTAACCTGCATAGCTAGGGAGAGACTACAATCCAAGGCTTTTCAGTTCCAGTGTTCTTTGCATTCTACCAAGTACCTTGCCACTTGTGCAAATTCTCAGCTTCAGGAGGTGTGATTTAACTTGTTTGACCTCAACCTCTGATAGTCAAAAGTTACACAAAGGCAATGTTTTGTACATTTGATCAATCTTTCACATAATCCTGGTAGGGAATCTGCAAGTGCAAGCTAGCATTTTGTAGCTTGGAAGCACCATCTGGAAATTTGAGAGAGGGTATTTTGATTTTCACAATGACTAGGACATGATAGAGAATTTAGTAGTTAGAGCTAGAGATTTTTTTTTCATTTATTAAACTTTTATTTAATGAATACAAATTTCCAAAGTACAGCTTATGGGTTACAATGGCTTCCCCCCTCCCATAACTTCCCTCCCACCTGCAACCCTCCCCTTTCCCACTCCCTCTCCCCTTCCATTCACATCAAGATTCATTTTCAATTCTCTTTATATACAGAAGATCAGTTTAGTATATATTAGGTAAAGATTTCAACAGTTTGCCCCCATATAGCAACACAAAATGAAAAAAATACTGTTGGAGTACTAGTTATAGCATTAAATCACAATGTACAGCACATTAAAGACAGAGATCCTACATAATATTTTTTTTAAAAATTAATTAATTTTCTATGCCATTTCCAATTTAACACCAGGTTTTTTTTTTTTTCATTTCCAATTATCTTTATATACAGAAGATCGATTCAGTATATAATTAGTAAAGATCTCATCAGTTTGTACCCACGCAGAAACACAAAGTGTAAAAATACTGTTTCAGTACTGGTTATAGCATCACTGCACATTAGACAACACATTAAGGACAGATCCCACATGGGATGTAAGTACACAGTGACTCCTGTTGCTGACTTAACAATTTGACACTCCTGTTCATAGAGCCAGAGATTTTAAACATTTTGCAGTGTGTGGGTCAACATTACACAATGAAGAACTGTCCTGTCCAAACATATATCAAAAGTCTTCTCATTGTGGAATCCTTTGAATTAGACTGGCCCTTCATAGTTAGCCAAGACATTACCTAAACAAGTACTTATTAAATGTTAGTATGTGTGGGGCTGTGGCATAGCCGGTAAAACCAACACCTACAGTGCTAGCATCTCATATGGGCGCTGGTTCAAGTCTTGGATGCTCCACTTCTGATCCAGCTCTCTGCTATGGCCTGGGAAAGCAGAAGAAGATGGCTCAAGTCCTTGGGTCCCTTCACCCATGTGGGAAATCCAGAAGAAGCTCCTGGCTCCTGGATTCAGATCGGTGTAGCTCCGACCATTGCAGCTAGTTGGGGAATGAACCAACGGATGGAAGACCTCTCTCTCTCTCTGCCTCTCCTTCTGTTTCTGTGTAAATCTTTCAAATAAATAAATAAATCTTTTTTAAAAAATAAATGTTAGTATGTGTAAGGTTCTTCCAGCATCATCTTATGCTCTAAAGATCTGGGCTTGTATGTAGGAATGTGGTCCTGAATCTATATTTCAAAATGTATATTACTTTATAGTTAGTCTGTAGAGAATGCTGTGTGAAACACTAGTTTAAGCTAATAAAGAGGGATCACACTCAGAAGTTACTTATCAAAATTGTAGATTTTCATTTCACAGTCCTTTAATCTCTTACCCACCCACCCATTCATCCATCCATCCATCTTTCTGTTGGTCTATTTTCAGTTTGTATAATCTATATTCTCATGTAATTTTGATACTGTATTTCTTAATAATATTTTTCCTGATTACTTTTCCTATCTTTTGTCCTATGATATTCCAATCACATCAATTAAATCAGAGTATCTGCAGGTTATGTCCCAGAGATCATTATTTTGCAAAACTCTCCATCTAATTCCAGTATACATCCCAGTTAGACAGCGGTTTAGATCTTTGCTACTCAAAGTGTGGTCTGCTAACCATTACCATATAAATCATTTGAGGATCTTGTCAAAATGCAGATTTGAATTCATTAGGCCTATAGTGGTGCCAAGAGTCTATATTTCTAACAAGTTTTCAGGTGATGCCAGGTGAGTCACTGAGTCTCTGTTGTCAGTTTCTCCTGGTGGACCATGTACCCAGCCATCCTTGTGCTCAACTTTGAGGCTCTTCATGAACTTTGCCAAGACAAAGAATCCAGGCTGCAGGCTCAAGAATGTTGGCTAGAGGGGCCAATGTTGTGGCAAATTGGGTTGCACAGCCATCTTTGACGCCATATGGGCATACCATGTGGGTGCTGGTTGCTACACTTCTGCTCTAGCTCTCTGATAATGACCCTGGGAAGGCAGCAAAAGATGGACCAAGAACTTGGGCCCCTGCACCCACCTGAGAGACCTGGAAGAAGTTCCTGGCTTCTGGCTTTGGCCTGGCCCAGCACTGGGGTTATGGCCATTTGGGGAGTGAATCAGTGGATGGAAGACCTCCCCCTACCCACCGCCTCTCCGTAACTCTGTCTTTCAAATAAATGAATAAATGTTTTAAAAACATGTTAGCTATAGAAATTCTCCCACATAACACCAGTCCTGTAGAAGACTATTCCAGGCACTGTGTTGGACTCTGTGATAAGAGGTTTATGACAACATTTTGTAGAACTGGAAAATTATAGAAAGCTACTACAGATTCTCAAACAGTCACATTTCTGATTGTCCCTTTATGCTTTCTAACTATCCAGCCCACATCCTGAACATTTGTTGGTTGTTTTTCCTACCAGGATCAACCTCATAATGGTCAAAACTCTGACTTCCGGCAAAATGACCATGAATGAGAGTAAACTAGTTCTACCACCTTTCCATTAATTTTCAGTACCCCAGTTCCCCAACTCCAGGAAATAATACTCTTTGCAGCTTCACTTCTTGGAAAATTCTTGCAAACTCTGTCATTTCCAGTGCTGTTTCCTTTATATGAAACACCCTTTCCCAGCTCTGTGACCTTAACTTATAATCATCCTTCTAAGCAATCTGTCTCCTTCTCTGGCTCATTTCCACCAAGCAGAGTTGATTATTTACTGAAAACTATGGTCTGACTCTACACTGACTATACAATCCACCATAGTACTTACCATTCTATATTCAACGGGGTGTCAATGAAGTCTGAAGACAGAAATGCTGTGATATGATTTGTTCTATACCCCAGAGATATCCTTGACATTATGCATATGTACATACACCCAGAACATATGAACTCTTCATATTTATTCACACAGAGCCCCCATGAACTCTGTTGCAGAGGTCAGGGATTGGTCTAATTCATTTTCATTTTTCTGTTCTCAGAATCCAGCACAGTTCTTGGCACATTCCTGAAGGTTGTGACTTCAAAGAGAAATGTAAGCTGATCGTTTTTAATGAAGATTTTGTCAAAAATTCAACTGAAGAAATGATGGAGAGACTGTCACTTCATATTCAAGTGCAGAAGAAGCCATATTATTGTCATAGGAAGCACACTCCAAACTCCTGTCCATGTAGTTAGTCTTGGTGTTGGACCTTTTATGGTAGATGGAGAGGCGCCTCTTCAGGATCATCTTAAAGGGTAGCAGTACAGAGATGACTGAAAATGTAGTACTGCCCAGAAGTCAAAATCTCAGCTTTGAAGTCAGAAGCCCCAGGCTTTTTGCCCAGACTCCAAAGTGTGCAAGTCCAGGAGGTCGGGTTGCCCCAGTCCTTGTAAACTATAAACAGATACATGACAGGGTGTGGTCTCCCTCACTGTCATTCACAACCTTTCACTTGGGCTAGAAAAATCTTTGTTACCATGTTCAAGTAAAACTTCCCCCAGGGTACCCAGTCACAACAGAAATGCCTGTGGGTAACCAAACCCACAGTCACACCACCAGTAAAATGATACAGTAAAGTGAGTCAGTCTTTAGCTGCATTTCCACACCTTGGCAGAAGAGAGTAGGCACTTGCATGCTACTCAAAGTAAGCAACGTCTGTATAGCACCAAAAAAGTGCACACACAAGTAATTTTCCTCCCTCCAGGGGTGTCCTCTTTAGTCAGAATAATCCGTTTGAGCTGCTTCTAAGGCAACTCTAAGGAAAGCAGCTGCAATTCCAAATACTCTAAGAATTAACAAGTCTTTGAATCACCTAATTGTGAAAGTCATAAAATGCTGAAAAAGTATAGGGATGATTTTTTAAAATTCTACTGTACAAGTAATGCATGCTCAACATAGAACAAATACACATACATAAAATATGAGAAAAAACCATCTGAAACAAAACCTCTGTTAACATTTTGTTTGGCAATCATCAAGATCTTTTATACTGTGTGTGTATATTTACTTAATACACACACAGGGTCCCAAGGACCTGGGCCATCTTCCATTGCTTTTCCCAGGCTATCAGTAGGGAGATGGATTGGAAGTGAATAAGCCAGGACTTGACCTGGTGTCCATATGGAATGACAGAATTGAAGGCAGCGGCTTAACCCACTATTACACAGTGCCAACCCATGTGTAAATCTTAATGACCAACGTGATGGTGTTAAGAGGCAGAGCCAGGTGATCAGGCCATGAGAACACCGCCCTTGTAAATATAGGATTAGGTGTCTTCATAAAGGGGTTTCACTGAGGGAGTTTGTCTCTTAATTTGACAATCCTTTTCAAAAGACCATTTTGAATTGGCAGGATATGTTCCCTCTTGGAAATCTAAAGATGTTTCTTCACTGTTTTCTAACTTGGATTAATTCTGATTCTGTGATCATTCATATCTTTGTTCCTATCTACATATGCCCTTTTTGGCTCCTTTTTCTTAAATTGTTTCTATTTATCACTAACTTTAAGTAACTTAATTATGAAGTGTCTTCGTGTAGTTTTCTGCAAGTATCTTATACTTTGGGTTCATTGAACTTCCTAGGTTGTGGAGACTTTTTTCTTTTCAGTCTTTTCTGCATTGTATTCTCATTTATGTAATTTCTATTGATATTTCTTCAAGTTCATACATTTTTTACTGATATGCATAATTTACTGTGAATGCCAATGTAGTTTTCATTTCCAATGTTGTGTTTTTATCTCTAGAAACTCAGCTGGCATTGTTTTTTATATCAACCGTATCTCTATTGACATGTTCTACATCTCTTTGAGCTTCTAGAACATACTGAATGCAGTGATAATTGCTATTTTGATACTTTTCCATGGGAATGCTATCATCTGTGCCACTTCTTTTTCAGGTGTGATTCATTTCCTCCTCATAATGGGTGTGTATTTCTTTGTTTCTCTGCATTCCTAATAATATTTTATGTAAATTTTACCTTGTTGGGTACTGGAGAGTTTTGTATTCCTAGAAATATACTTTGACTTTGTTCTGGTATACAGTTAGGTTGAAGGGAAGCAATTTTATCCTGTTGGGTCTTACTATTAAGCCTTGTTCGGTGGGACAGACATATTTAGTCTAGGGTTTATTTTTCCCCACTACTGAAGCAAGACTCATCTTAGTTCTCTGATATGCACCTGAATTAATGAGGATTTCCTTTCTGCTTTCTGTCTACTGAGAACAGACATTATCCTTCCATGTAAGCTCTAGTTACTTTGGCTTCTAATACTTTTAGATGCCTCTCCTCCTGCTTCAAGAAGTTTCCTTCCTCACATGTAGTGTTCTGATGACTGCTTGAGAGGAACCCTCTGTGCACTTCCATGGTTCACTTTCCACAATCCTCTTCCCTCTGGAATTCTGCCCTGTGAACTCAATCTTTCCTGGCTTCCTCAGACTCCCAGATTCACATGCTCAATTCAGGAAGGTCTTGAGCTCTGGTAGATTTCCCTTCTCTGCATTGCTGCCTGGGAACTCTCAAAAGATAATAAACTTGGGTAATTAGAGTGCCACCTTGTCTATATTTCCTGCCTTTCAGGAATCACTGTATTTTATTTCCTGATGTCCAAGCTCTTGAGAACCAATATTCTGTGTATTTTGCCTGGTTTTGTCATCATTGTTTCATGCAGATGGGAAATACAGGCCCAGTTACTCTACTTGACTAGAAGCAAAAGCCTGAAGATAATAATTTTAATGTCATGAACTATGTGAGTATCAACATGTCACTTGCCACTTTGTGCTTTTTGTCTTGTTTGATGTACCTTCTGCTGTTTTCTATGTAAGTTGTACAATACTGCCATTAACATTACATTTTTAATTGACATAGAAAAACATTTGTATATGATACAAACCACGGAATTAAAAATGATTTTTTTCTCTCCTTAAAATCTTGGTTTATCATTACCATATAACTATTGAATTAGGACTAATTTCCTCACTGATATACAAAGAAAGCTCTGTCATATACCAAGTTCTGATAAGTAAATATCTACTTTGGGGATTTCTAAGTTTCTTTGTTGATTAATTTTTCTATTATTGATATTCTTTTATATGCACTAAAGACATTAGAATCTTGTTAGTCTGTTAAGGTCACTATAACAAAAATACTATAAACTGAGTGCCTTATTAGCAATACAAATTTATTTTTGACAGACACAGGGACAAGGAAGTCTGAGATCAAAGTGCTGGCAGATTTGGTGTCCTATGAGAACTCCTTCCTTAAGGGTGATGCCTTGTCACTGCATACTCATTAGTGGAAAAGGAAGAACAAGCTCCCTGACTCCTCTTTCATAAGAGCACTGATCCCAATGGGATCTACCTCTACCTCTACCTCTGTAATGAAATCACTTCCCAAAAATCCAACCTCTTCATACAACCTCATTGGAGAATGCACCTTAGCAGGAGCTGGAATCAGGAGCAGGAGCGGTTCTTGAGCTCAGGCACTGTGATATGGGATAAGGATGTCTTAAACATTGGGCCAAATGATTGCTCCATGCATAGGTTTTATATTACAAACATTTTCTTGAGTAATTTTACCATATTTCTCAATGGTATTCATCTTCTTTGTTAATTTGTTTCTCGAAGTCTTGAGTTCATATATGACTCTTAGCAATATCCTTAAGGGGAAGAATAGAGAAATTGTCTGTCAGTCTCTTCCTTAGTTAATGTCCTCTAACTTTCTGTAACATGCAGAGTTCACATCACTCTCAGTAAAGTCCAAGAAGCATAGTATACCTCAGTTGACAGTATCTATTTACTAACATCTTCCGCACCTCTCCAAGTTCTGAAATTCTTGATCTTGTTACATTCTCCATTGCCACTCTCATTTTTTTTAGCATAAATTTCTTCTCTGGACTTTCCTTTTTAGCAGGATAACAAAGTTGACTTTTAATTTCTATTTTTATTTGTAAATATTTCAACTGCACAGAAAGGTACATGGAATCCATGTTCATTCTATACAGAATTCATAAATGTTATGATTTGTCATATTCATTTCAGTTTTCTCATTTTTCTATTTGAAATGATGGAAGGAAATAATGAAATACTAAATAATATGGATCCACTTAAAGCCAGTCCTTCCCTCTTTTACAGAGGAAATCACTGTCCAGATGTTAGTATATCTATACTCTTTCTGGCCTAATAAATATGTATATCACAATCACTGTTACGCTACCATACAGTATAAATAGCACATTTCAGGTATTAATGTTCAGTATTCCCTCTAACTATCTGTGCAATTAAAATCAACCTGATACCTCTGAGACTCTAACATCTTATTAACAAATTAGGTAAATAATCCTTTATCACAAGGTGGCTTTTTTTGGATGAAATTAGCAAATACAGGGTTGGCAAAATATTCAGCAGAGTTCCATCAAATGCTTATTTAATTTTCAATGGCAAATGAGAAATAGAAAGTGAGAGAGTTAATTTGATTAACAGGAAGCAGGAGACATAGCCCAGCTATTCTTTGGTCACCTTCAGTTCATGAATGCTCTGGGTTCTGTAATCATTTCACTGAGTTGTATGTAAGGCTCATGTTTTAAGATTTCTAGTGCTTAAATGCAAGTAGTGGTCAGAAACTCTTTCTCTCTGTCTTTATCTATCTATCTGCCTCTTGAATTTAAAACTACTATAGAGACTACATGAAGAACAGCTTTTAATAATGTTTCATTAAGAAGCAGAAACAGATATTGGCGGCAATCAGGATACCTCTGGCAACACTGCCTGGCTGTAGGAGTTTGGAGAGTCCTTTTCTTAAAGATGCCATCAAAATGACAAATGACCAAGTTCTGATGACTTACATTTCATTTTCTACTTTCTCCACTGTTTCTTTTTTTTTTTTTTAATAGATTTGTTTATTTGAAAGGCAGAGTTAAAGAGTGACAGAGAGAGAGAGAGAGAGAGAGAGAGAGTCTTCCATCCGCTGGTTCACACCCCAGATGACCATGACCACAACTGCCAGAGCTGTGCTGATCAAAGGAAGGAGCCAGGAGCTTCTTGCAGTTCTCCCACATAGGTGCAGGGGCCCAAGGACTTGGGCTGTCTTTTACTACTTTCCCAGTCCATAGCATAAAGCTGGATTGGAAGTGGAACAGCTAGGACTCAAATCAGCACCCATATTGGATGCCGGCACAGCAGGCGACAGATTTACCCGCTATGCCACAGCACCAGGCCCCTCTACTCAGTTTCCATGTGCCTGGAAAACAATATGCTTGGCCCAATCTGAGCCTGACATCTTTGTTCACTTTGGCAGAAAGAAATGTCATGAGCCAAGCAGTCACTTCAGTTTACTTTTACTTCCAAAAAGAGGATAATTCTGTTTTATAAATGTCAAGTTTGTGACAGCCCTAAAGGGGACACCTCCATGGGCCATTTAGTTACATAAGTCTGGAGCTAATGAAAAATGAATCTCTGGAGTAAAGATAATGAAGTCAATAACACATATGGAGACGTTTGTATTGGTACACTGAGAAAAGGCCTACACGCAGAATCTTTTAAGCATATTTAATGAAATGAAAAGAGAAAGAGGGAGTCTGAGAATGTTGCGGAGGTCAAGAACAAGGAACGTGTGCGTGCTGGAGTGCTTTTAAGACTGCAATAGCGACCCAGAAAATTTTCCATTCCAGACATGCATTACTTAGAAGTCTCACAATAAAAGAAATATTTCAGGTAAGGAAATCACTATCTATTTTCCAAGAAACCTGTATCCACACAGCAACATTAGGAGTGTAATTTTCAGGGCAACAGAATGAAAGATGATGGAAAATCTAGTTTTTAATCTTCTCTGTCTCCTCCGGCTCTGTTTAATCATAGTCACTCACACATCATCTCTTCCAGATTTTCTCTTTTGACAAGCACTAACAATGGAAACTCAGAATAAATAAAAAAGAGCTGATAAAGTATGAAGCTGACATGTTTTCTCCAAAGCATTGGTGAACTTCCCAAAATAGGAAGTAGAAATCAGTTAGCATAAAACTCTCAGGTGAAAACATTTGGGAATTCACATAGGTATGGAAGAAAATTTCTTTTAAATTAAAAACACCATGAACTTTTGGTATGATTCTAGAGAGTGAGAGTGATTCTTCCTAGGCTGTGAGATTGTTGAGTTTTTACACATAGGGGAGAGGGTAGTAGAAATTGTGAAGTTTTATTTTCATATAGAAAGCGACAGACATGTAAGAGCTTAGTTTTGCTTTATGCCAAAAATCTGAAAACCAAGAGAAATTAAATTTTAAAGTTCCATCAATTTCCATAATAACTAGCTAGTTGTTGGGCTGTACCTAAGTCCCCTCAGATTCATTGACTTGACTCAACAAACCTATGTCTGTAGAAGAAAATCCGACATGCATGAGTGTTAAAATGGGCTAAAAAGAAAACTAGAAGAGCTCAATCCAAAATATCAAGAGCCAAGTATTTATAGTAGAAAAAGAAATATTAATATTCACACAAATTGTGAGTGAGGGTGGGATGTGTGAAAAACTTAGCTATACCTACAAAGAACTCAAATAAACAAGTCTGAAGAAACAGTGTTTTGCCTTTTTTCAGTTAAAATAATTTCTTTTCTTCCTTTAATGAGTTAAAAAATACTTCCAACCTTATTTCTTATGTTATTGTGTAGGAGCTACCCTTGCCTGTAGGCTAAATTTTTCTTCAGAATATACTACAGAAGGTTGTAGTGTTTTGGAAAGTCTATTCAAACTCATGACATACAAACAGAATAATACCATGTGATTTCAAGGTGGGGCACTATCTTTTTGCTTGTGGCATGCACTAAAATAAAGGATTATTAATATTATTCTATTAACAAAAGAATGCATTATGAAAACCCACTGTTAATTGATGACATATTTAATATAGATTTTTATTGATTAGAAATTAAGTCATCTATCAATTATGAGTTTCATTTTGAAGGTTTAATTCCCAAATATATCATTTAGCTTGTCCTTATTCTTTGCCACAGACAAGAGAAAATATTAACCCTTTTCCATTGCCTTGCAACTCCAGTGATTGTGGGATGCTCCTTGTGTGAAATTCCATATCATACTTGGTAGATTACAAGTGTATATTAATCTAATGGTAGTTTCGTTTTTTTTTTTTTAAGATTTTATTCATTTGAAAGACAGAGTTCCAGAGAGAGGTAGAGACAGAGAGAAAGGTCTTCCATCCGCTGGTTCACTCCCCAGATGGCTGCAACGGCCGGAACTGCATCGATCCAAAGCCAGGAGCCAGGATCTTCTTTCGGGTCTCTTACGTGGGTGCAGGGGCCCAAAGATTTGGGCCATCTTCTACTGCTTTCCCAGGCCACAGTAGAGAGCTGGATCAGAAGTGGAGCAGCCAGGACTTGAACCAGTGCCCATAAGGGATGCTGGTGCTTCAGACCAGGGCTTTAACCTGCTGCGCCAAAGCGCCGGCCCCTCTAATGGTAGTTTTATAACATTATTTTCATATGATAAATTTCTGTTGATGAAGGAAGATAAGAAGAGTTTTGTTTTGTCCAGGATTACAAAACCAAGGGAGAGAGAAATGGGACTCAACTTTCTGACCAAGTGGTGAGTTTCCAGTAAATGCCACTACTTTGCTCACTGATTGGCATTTACACTGAATAGTATAAAATAAAGGAGAACAACAAATCAACATCAATTTCAGTCAGAAAACTTGGTTTGAATTCTGATTTTGTCACTTACTAGCTATGTGGCTTATACAAGTTATTTACACTGTCGGTTTATCAGTTACTGAATTATAAATCCCTTAATTTTAGATAATATTTAGCTCAAAGCAGTGCTATAATGAGATAATGCATATAGTACTTTGAAAAAGATAAGCACATAACGGCCCTTCTATGAACACTAATTCTGTCTCTCTAGTGAATAAAAAAAAAAATGCTCCTCAGTTCAGAAACTTGGTTGTTAGTGATAGAAACCCCAACACAAATCAAACCTCGTAGGGTAAGAAGAAGGAATTTCTCCCATAATCAAACAGCAGCAGGAGCAGCAGCCTCTGAGATGGGGCGCAAGGACAGAAGTACTGCCAGCTCTCACTCCATCTCTCCTCTCTGCTCCTTTCTGGAAGTTGCCCTATTCAGTCTAATTACATCCTCTTCCTACTTTGCAAGAAACATCGTTTCTGGCAAAGTCTGGACTCATATCTCCTTGATTTGCTACTATATAGGAACTAGACTCTTTCTTTAACATAAATAGAAACATCTGATTCTTACAGGTTACATCAATCCCATTAACTCCACATCCTAACCTTGAGAAATGGACTTGGAATCATTTCTAAAGAATACAGTACAACAATGCAAACAATCATAATGTTTGAAAGAACAGTATACGCAGGAACACAAACTTTAAACACTCAAAAGGTTAGTTCTCTATTTATTATGTACAGATATTTAGTAAAAGAAAAATATATGTAAGAATGATGAGCACCAAATTCAGACAGTGGATCCTTTGTGGAAGAAAGCCAAAGGGGATGAGGAGGGAGAAATCTAAATGGAGCTCTAAAGACTGAATTAGGAAAAATGAGGGAAGAGGAAGAATGAAGAACGTCAAGGAGGAAGTGGAAGAGGAGGAGGAAAAGAAGAGGAGGAGAAGAGGAAAAAGGAGGAGTTGGGGGAGGAGAGAAACTATGAAGGAGGAAACCAGAATCAGGGTGGGGGACAAAAGGAAAAACCTGAAGAAGCTACAAAAATGATTTTTAATTAGGCCAGATTCTAGTAATAAAAATAGTTCCCATATATACCTCACCACACTTCTCCTATTATTAACATCTCTATTTGTATATGTATCACAAATCATGAACTACATTTGTCTTCCCCTATTTTTTTTTCAACTCAAAGTCTGCTATTCCTGCCACCCCTCTCCAGCTTTTGGTCAACAACATTCCACGTTCAGATTGACTTTTTTGTTGTTGTTCTTTTGTTTAATTCGTACAGATGAGGGAGGACATGCAATATCTTTCTGTATCTGATGTCTACTGTATCTTTGAATAAAATGAGTGGACTTAAAAATAAATACAAATAGAAACTGATTCTCATCCATCTGCATTTATTTTTATTTTATTGGTGTATCTGTGGGAAATTATAATATTTTACAACATTGCATACTTTAGCTTTTCTCAAGGACATAACTGGTGATCCTTAATTCTAACTTCTGGGTTATTTTCTCTTGAGACTCATGGGAGATCTTATTTTGCACAGTATATTGTTAGCCTGGACAAAGCCTGGCCCTTGAGAGATTTCCTTTTATTGTTAGGAATGAAGATATGGATAAATTCACATAGTAGAATTCAAATATATCTTGGTTTCTACTCTCCCTTCAGAGGCTAGCACATTGTATGGTTCTTGGGACATAGTATCTCAATTTTATGAATTAATTAATGATAATACAAGAAGAAAAAGGAAAATAAGAGTGATTTTCCAAATTTTGAATATATCCAGAAGAATGAAATTAGACCTATATCTCTCAGCATATACAAAAATTAACTCAAGATGTATCAAAGACCTAAGTTTAAACCTGAGACTATGAAGTTGCTGAAAGAAAATGTAGGGGAAACACTTCAAGGCATTGGTAAAGGGGACCATTTCACTGACAAGACCCCCAAAGTACAGGCAACAAAATCAAAACTAAACAAATGGGATTGTATCAAACTCAGAAGCCTTTGACTAACAAAGGAAATAATCAATAAAGTGAAGAGACATCTAAAAGAATGGGAAAAATATTTGCAAACCACCTCTCTGACAATATATTAATATCCAGAATATACCAGCAAATTAAAAAAAAAAAAAAACTCCAAAACAAAAATACCAACCAATCTAATTGAGAAATGGGCAAAGGACTTCAATAGACAGTTCTCAAAAGAAGAAATACAAATGGCCAACAAATGTATGGAAACAATACTTAACATCCCTAGCCATCAGGGGAATGAAAATCAAACACGATGAGATATCACCTCAGCCCTGTTAGAATGGCAAAATCCAAAACAGAGTAACAAATTCTGGCAACAATGTGGAGAAAGGGCAACACACATTGTTATTAGAAATGTAGCCTCTGTGGAAAACTGTGTGGAGATTAAAAAAAAAAAAAGAAAAAGAAAAAGAAAAACTAGAAACAGACTTGTCATGAGAACCAGCAATCCCACTACTGGGTAGATATCCAAAAAGCTTGAACACAATGAATCAAAGAGACACCTGCACCACCATGTTTATAGCAGTATTGTTCACAATAGACAAGATTTGGAATCAGTCAAGGTGCCCATCATCAGATGAATGAATTAGGATAATTTGGTTTACATAATAGAACAATATTCAGTTACAATAAAGAATGAAATTCTAGGATTTTCAGTAAAATGGATGCATCTGAAGGACATCATGTTGAGTGAAATACACAGGATCCAGAAAGACAAATACCACATGTTCTCCCTTATATGTGGGAGCTAAAATTTAAAGACAAAAAAAAAAAAAAAAAAGAAAAGAAAAAAGATATGTCTGTGTGTATTAGTATTGCTACAAATATTTACCTTTGTGAAACCATGGTTAAGAATGTTATACTGCAATAGATTTAATGATCTGTGATTACTTTAACAATTACTGTATGTGGGTGAAATGGTCATTTTTCCATTCAATTATTGTTTATTGCTGTTGTCTATATTCCCACTAAACTAGGGTCTTTTTGCTTTTTATTAAATTTCTTATTCTGTGAAATAGTAAGCCTTTTTACTGTAATTTTAAAATGTTATCTTAAGGCCGGCGCCGTGGCTTAACAGGCTAATCCTCTGCCTTGCGGAGCCGGCACACCGGGTTCTAGTCCCGGTTGGGGCGCCGGATTCTATCCCGGTTGCCCCTCTTCCAGGCCAGCTCTCTGCTATGGCCCGGGAAGGCAGTGGAGGATGGCCCAAGTCCTTGGGCCCTGCACCCGCATGGGAGACCAGGAGAAGCACCTGGCTCCTGGCTTCGGATCGGCACGATGCGCCGGCCGCAGCAGCCATTGGAGGGTGAACCAACGGCAAAAAGGAAGACCTTTCTCTCTGTCTCTCTCACTATCCACTCTGCCTGTCAAAAAAATAAATAAATAAAATAAAACATTATCTTAAAAACTTTAAAAAAAGGGAGAGGAAAGATGGTGGAAGGAGGAAGAGGGAAGGAGAAAGGGAATATCATTATGTTCTTGACTATAAATCACATTGAATCTGTTAAAAATTTATCAAAAAATTAAAAAATAAAAATTTAAAAGCAAAAAAAAAAAAAACTTACTGAAAGATATCTTCACTCGGCATTTACTGTGCACCAATAAGGATTTCATTAATGGACATTACCACATGGTAAGGCATTTTGTAATGTGATGAGGGGACTTTTGCCTCTAAGACACCTGTTTGAATCCATCCCTTATAGATAGAGGCTGGGAGTTACTGCTGTCAATATGAAGGGAGCTCACAATGGATTAAGGTTTAGATCCCAGAAACAGGTGTCTTTGTCACAAAATCATTCATAAGTATGAAGCAGATAGGTTGGGGACCTAGATTCACTAAACAAAGACTTGTATGCAATCCAGACAAACTCCTGTGGAGGATGACCACAGTTCCAATGTAGCAACTAAATGTGGTAGATGGGAGCTACTTAGGGGACTGGAGTTATTAGACTCCAATTCTATTCTTGATTCTGGCATGGCATGGCTTCTTTGCCATGAAAATTGAAAATTGTTCCAGGCTCATGCTCTACATTTTCTGTCCTATCTCTTCAAGACTCCTTGACACTTAAATGGGAAAGGTTAGTTTAGCTTTATAATCTAAGCACCAGATGTGTTTGGTGCCACTTCATTGACCATTATTTATAGGCCTATTCTATGGAAAGGAATAGAAAACATACGTACTTTGAAAGAAGCTTCTATATAAGATCATATTGATTTTTCTAATTCAATTTCAGACTACAGGGTGTCAGGTTGTCAATTCCTTTCTTCCAGAAACAGGAACCCAGTTATGTCAATGATAAAAGAACTAACAGAATAGCATGTCTCACAATCACTCATTTCCTTCACCCTTCATGACACATATAACAGTGAGAAAAAACAATACTAAAGCTACCAGCCCTAATATAATTACTGAAGACAGGTAAATATGTTTTGCTTAGATTATCTCTAGACTGTTTCCTACAATGCTGTCTTCTGAACTCGGATCTAGTCTTAGTTCTTCTAGTAACTGCTTCACAGTCTACCACAGACCTTATGACAAAGGTTCTTCAATCCTTTCGACTTTATTAAGCTTATTCTCTAGCAATTCCTCAGAAACGGTTTGTGAGAAAACTATTCACTAAGGTTTTTTTTGTTTTGTTTTTATTTATTTTTTTTTTTTCTTGACAGGCAGAGTGGATAGTGAGAGAGAGAGAGAGAGAAAGGTCTTCCTTTTTGCCGTTGGTTCACCCTCCAATGGCCGCTGCGGCCGGCGCATCGTGCCAATCCGAAGCCAGGAGCCAGGTGCTTCTCCTGGTCTCCCATGCGGGTGCAGGACCCAAGGACTTGGGCCATCCTCCACTGCCTTCCCAGGCCATAGCAGAGAGCTGGCCTGGAAGAGGGGCAACCGGGATAGAATCCGGCGCCCCAACCGGGACTAGAACCCGGTGTGCCGGTGCCGCAAGGCGGAGGATTAGCCCGTTAAGCCACGGTGCCGGCCCAATTTTTATGCATTAATAACTTTGTTTGCTTTTTCTGCTTGAAAGCCAGTCTTATTAAATCTTTGGCTCACAATTCTTAAATATAAGAATACTTCAAAAAGTTCATGGAAAGTAAAATTAAAAGATAAGACTTTGGTACAAAAAAATTGAGTTCATTTCCTGAAAAGAATACCGGGCAGCTAATTCATGAGTTTACAGAGGCCAGCCACTGTTGACCTCTTCTGACCTTGCTTACCACAGGATCCTCGCCCACACACAATTTTGGCCTAAACAAGCCTTCTTAGTTGCAATGCTCTTATCAAATTGGCCTATTATCATTTAGAGTGAACACCTATCATCTGTGTTGGGACTTTCTCTTTTTAAGTCTCAGATAGATACCCATTGTGTTTACCACTCAGAGGTTGATATCATGTAGGCTGCTGATATATTTTTGACCTTAGTGGGGATTCTTTACCACCTATTTAATTGTATACGCTGCTCATGAGTTTTTGTGTTTTGACTATTTTGCTTTTGTCACAAGACTGAAAACCATGATGCTATCATTATCTTCCCACAAAGGAATTAATATTTTTCTTCTTCAAGATTTATCTTTTTATTTGAAAGCAGAATTAGAGAGAGAGAAGGAGAAACACGGACAGAAAGAAATCTATCCTCCGGTTCACTCCCCAAATGGCCCCAAAGGCCAGGGCTGACCCAAGCTAAAGCCAGAAGCCAGGAGATATTTCCAGGACTCCAAACATGTGGGCATTCCTCAGCTGCTTTCCCAGGCACATTAGGAGGGAGCTTGATTGGAAATGGAGCAGCAAGGATTCGAACCAGCACCCATATGGGGTGCTGGCATCACAAGTGGCGGCTTCAACCATTGTGCCACAAAGCCAGCACTGAAAGGCATTAATCTTAAATGGATTAAGGGATTTAAAGAAATCTTCCTAGCCATTTCATTAAATTATATTCTGGAAAATGCAGCTGTCCTGAGCTAAATTCGGGGTAGGAATTAAAACAATGACCTGATCAGCTCTTCTCCTGACTCTAGATGTGCAATGTAACACTTTATCCTTTTTAGTATTTGTTGTTGTTGTTGTTCTAGTACTAGTGGTTGAACTCTGTAATTAACACACAATTATTCTTAGGTGTTTAAATTTTAACTGAAAAGTGATCCCTGTTAAATTTAAGAGTGGAAAAAGAGAGGGAGGAGATGTACAATTTGGGACATGCTCAATCGGACTTGCCGCAAATGGTAGAGTTAGAAATGTGCCAGGGGATTCCAACACAATCCCATCAAGGTGGCATGTACCAATGCCATCTCACTAGTCCAAGTGATCAATTTCAGCTCACAATTGATGGCTCTGATAGGTCTAAGAGTCAAAGGGATCACACAAACAAGACAAGTGTCTGCTAATACTAACTGATAGAATCAAAAAGGGAGAGAAGGATCCAACATGGGAAGCGGGATACACAGCAGACTCATAGAATGGCAGATGTCCTAAACAACACTCTGGCCTCAGAATCAGCCCTTAAGGCATTCGGATCTGGCTGAAGAGCCCATGAGAGTATTGTAGGCATGGAAAGCCAAGATACCATGGGAAAAAAAAAAAAAAGACCTAAATGAAAGATCTCTGTGAGTGAGATCCCAGTGGAAAGAATGGGCCATCAAAGAAGGAGGTACCTTTCTCCGAAGGGAGGAGAGAACTTCCACTTTGACTATGACCCTATCAGAATAAAATCAAAGTCAGCGAACTCTAAAGGCTTCCATAGCCCTGACAACTCATGAATAGAGCCTAGGGAGATTACTGACGCCATGAACAGGAGTGTCAAATTGTTAAGTCAGCAACAGGAGTCACTGTGTACTTACACCCCATGTGGGATCTGTCCTTAATGTGTTGTCTAATGTGAAGTGATGCTATAACTAGTACTGAATCAGTATTTTTATACTTTGTGTTTCTGTGTGGGTACAAACTGATGAGGTCTTTACTAATTATATACTGAATTGATCTTCTGTATATAAAGATAATTGGAAATGAAAAAAAACAACCTGGTGTTAAATTGGAAATGGCATAGAAAATTAATTAATTTTAAAAAAATTATTATGTAGGATCTCTGTCTTTAATGTGCTGTACACTCTTATTTAATGCTATAACTAGTACTCCAACGGTAGTTTTTTCACTTTGTGTTGCTTTATGGGGCAAACTGTTGAAATCTTTACCTAATATATACTAAACTGATCTTCTGTATATAAAGAGAATTGAAAATGAATCTTGATGTGAATGGAAGGGGAGAGGGAGCGGGAAAGGAGAGGGTTGCGGGTGGGAGGGAAGTTATGGGAGGGGGGAAGCCATTGTAACCCATAAGCTGTACTTTGGAAATTTATATTCATTAAATAAAAGTTTAATAAATGGAAAAAAATAACATAAAAATGTCTGGCCACTGATTTACTAAACCAAGCAAGAATTACTGCTTCAGCTTTGTGCTTTAGCCAACAGATGTCACATCCCTTTGCCTTCACAGACAACGTGAGAAATAGAGGAAAATGTTAAGAGGCTCTATATGGGACCAGGCAAACAAATACAGAATAAAGGCCTGACCCAGATTTATGAGAAAACAGGAAAGGTGAGGGGCCAAAACAGAAGCATCCCATATCAGTGCCAGTTCAAGTCCAGGCTGCTCTGCTTCCAAATCATCTTAGTGCAAACGCACCTAGAATGGCAGAAAAAGATAATTTGAGTGCTTGGGCCCCTGACATCCACATGTGAGAATCAGATGGAATTCCTGGCTCCTGGAGTGAAGCAAGAGATGAAATTCCACCCCTATATGTGTGTGTGTGTGTGTGTCCCTCTCTGTTGCTCTTCCTTTCAAATAAATAAGTAAATAAATAAATCTTTTAAAAAGAAAATAAAAGGTGAGACAGAGAATTGCACAATATTTAAAGGGAAATAGCGGCTGGTGCCATGGCTCATTTGGCTAATCCTCTGCCTGCGGCACTGGCACCCCGGGTTCTAGTCCCAGTTGGCGCGCCGGATTCTGTCCCGGTAGCTCTTTTAGTCCAGCTCTCTGTTGTGGCCTGGGAGTGCAGTGGAGGATGGCTCAAGTGTTTGGGCCCTGTACCTGCATGGTAGACCAGGAGGAAGCACCTGGCTCCTGGCTTCGGATCGGCATACCATGCCGGCCGTAGCGGCCATTAGGGGAATGAACCAACAGAAGAATACCTTTCTCTCTGTCTCTAACTCTGTCAAAAAAAAAAAAAAAGATACATAGCAATCTCTATACTACTACTCCATTTTTGATGAATGAAGTCAAAGAGGAACATAAAAAAAGAAAAGTCCCAGTCCATGTTTATTATCTTGGGTAAGAATACTTTGAGGTTTTTTTCTCTTTTTAAAAAAGATTTATTTATTTGAAAGGCAACATTAGAAAGAGAGAGAACATGAGAGAGACAGAATCTTCCACCCCATAGGTCTGCAATGGCCAGGGTCAGGCAAGACCAAAGCCAGGAGCAAGGAGCTTCTTCTGGGTCTTCCATGTGGTACAGTGGCCCAAGGACTTGGAACAACCTCTGCTCCTTTCCCAGGCACATTAGCAGGGAGATGGATTGAAAAAGGGGCAGTCAGAACTAAAACAGTTGCCCATATGGGATGCTTCTATTGCAGGTACAGGCTCTACCCACTCTACCACAGCACTGGTCCCAGGACGTTTTCTTTGAGTTTCTAATTGTTGCTGGCAATTTTCAGGTGTGGGAATACCAAATGTCCATGTTATGGTGGGTAAACGCAATGTGTCATTTGACGTATCTTCAGTGTTTGAAGTGACATGTCTGAGTCCTTCATCTTAAAAACAGCATTTTCTTTCTTTTGTTATTTTCAAATGTAAAGTTGAAAGAATGATGCAAAGAATTATTTTTTCCTCTGGACTATGAGAGAGAGTATGGCTCAAATGGGGCCACACCACTCCAAAATACATTAACAAGTAATACTGACAACGAAATTATCTTATATAACCAAAACATTATCAAAATCAGAAAATTAAATTAATGCTGATTCATTATTGTTACCTAATTCTCATGCCTTATTCATCTTTCACTCATTTTTCCCAATAATGTTCTTTATGGCAAAAAAGACCCAGTCTATGTTTATGTTGCCTTTTGTTGTCATTTCTCATTCCCTTTTTGCTCAATCTATAGGAGATTTTCAGTGTTTGATTTTCTTTTAACTTTTATTTAGTAAATATAAATTTCCAAAGTACAACTTTTGTATTATAACAGCTTTTTCCCCTGATAACCTCCCTCTTACTCGCAACCATCTCATCTCCCACTCCCTCTCCCATCCCATTCTCTATCAAGATTCATTTTCAATTCTCTTTATATACAGAAGATCTACTTAGTATTTACTAAGTAAAGATTTCAACAGAAATACAAAGTATCAAGTACTGTTTGAGTACTAGTTATACCATTACTTCACATAGTACAACACATTAAGGACAGTTATCCTACATGGGGAGTAAGTGCACAGTGACTCCTGTTGTTGATTTAACAATTGACACTCTTATTTATGACATCAGTAATCATCCGAGGCTCTTGTCATGAGCCGCCAAGGCTATGGAAGCCTCTTAAGTTTGCCAACTCCCATCTTATTTAGACAAGGCCATAGTCAAAGTGGTAATTCTCTCCTCCCTTCAGAGAAAAGTACCTCCTTCTTTGATGGCCCATTCTTTCCACTGGGATCTCACTCGCAGAGATCTTTTATTTAGGTTTTTTTTTTTTTTTTTTTTTTTTTTTTTTTTTTTGCCAGAGTATCTTGGCTTTCCATGCCTGAAATACTCTCATGGGCTTTTCAGCCGGATCCAAACGCCTTAAGGGCTGATTCTCAGGCCAGAATGCTATTTAGGACATCTGCCACTCTATGAGTCTGCTGTGTATCCCACTTCCCATGTTGGATTGTTCTCTCCTTTTTAATTCTATCAGTTAGTACTAGCAGACACTAGTCTTGTTTATGTGATCCCTTTGACACTTAACACCACTATGATCAATTATGAACTGAAACTGATCACTTTGACTAGTGAGATGGCATTGGTACATGCCACCTTGATGGGATTGAATTGGAATCCCCGGCACGTTTCTAGCTCTACCATTAGGGGTAAGTCTGATTGAGCATGTGCCAAACTGTACATCTCCCCCCTCTCTTATTCCCACTCTTATATTTAACAGAGATCACTTTTCAGTTAAATTTAAACACCTAAGAATAATTGTGTGTTAATTAAAGAGTTCAACCAATGGTATTAAGTAGAACAAAAAATACTAAAAGAATAGTAAGTTGTTCCTCGATAGTCAGGACAAAGGCTGATCAAGTCATTGTTTCTCATAGTGTCCATTTCACTTCAACAGGTTCCTTTTAGGTGTTCAGTTAGTTGTCATCGATCAGGGAGAACATATGATATGTGTCCCTTTGGGACTGGCTTATTTCACTCAGCATAATGTTTTCCATATTCCTCCATTTTGTTGTAAAGCAGTCTATCTATGATTCTTACCTGTACCACTGAATAGCTGTGTTTTCTTGGTGGGTGGAAAGAGGTTGTTTCTCTTTTGAATGTACTTTTTATTATTTATAAAAGAGTCTGGACATCATGAGCCAAATTCATTCTCAGCTTTAAAATTTCTAGGATGTGTCATAAGTGTGTGCTATTCCACTAGACTAAAATGCCTAAATATAGTCATTCAAGTTGAAAATAAAAAACTACACATGGTTTAATGGCATCTATTCACACGGCCAGAATGCACCATCAATGCAGAGCAAGAGCTTCCCATTTAAAGGAGAGTAGCCCACACATTGGACTTTTCTCAATTAAAAGAAGACAATGTGGGGCCGGTGCTTTGCACAGCAGGTAAAGCCACTGCCTGTGAAGCCAGCATTCCAAACAGGTGTTGCTTCGAGTCCCAGCTCCTCCACTTTCAATCTTACTGCCTGTTAATACATCCTGGAAAGCAGCAGAGGATGGCCCAGGTGCTTGGGCCCTTGCACTCACATGGGAGACATGAAACAATCTCCTAGCTTCAGCCTGCCATAGTCCTGGCAGTTTTGGCTATTTGGGGAATGAACCAGCAGATGAAAGATTCTTTTTGTGTCTCACCTTCTCTATCTCTCTTTCTCCTCTGTAACTCTGCCTCTAAAGTAAATAAATATATCTTTAAAAAAAAAAGAGAGAGAGAGAAGACAATGTTAAAGGTAACAAAAGACAGAGTTCTTAGAAGATTGAGTCAGCACAGCTAACCTCAAGAAACTACAGGCTCTACTGAGAAGTGAGAACCTATTGACTGTTGAATTACAAATAAACCTTTTATGTGGCCATTATACTCTCTCCATCAGAATTGCTTCTAACAGGAAATCTTCATATCCTGGGGCAAACATAAATATAAAAGACGCCTGCTCCCCTTCTCCACAGCATTGATTATGTAGAGGACTCTTCTTTTGATTACATTCAACCTAAATACCAGAAGGAAGCTGCCTGCTCTTTAAGGGCTGCTTCTATGACCCCTCCTCTTGCCTAGCTACCAGTTTTATATCAAATATTGGGGGAAAACAAACAAGCAATTCTCAGAACTGTTAGTTTCATTTCACCAATGTGAACTCAAAGCATGCTATCCTGTTACAATGCTTGGGGAAAAAAAAGTAGTCTAAATCAAATCAGTTTCCAACCCACACACACTCCCTCAAACCAAAACACAGAGTTAACACAATCCCAAGGTGGTCGAGTGGTTTAACCACAAATATCCTTGTGTCCTTGTGATCTGACTCTTAAGTTTACACAGCTGAAATGGGATGGTTAAGGCTCCTGGCTAGTGCAAGGAACAAAGAGAACTTTGATGGATGGGTGCCCACTGTGGTTAAATGTGGTCAAATAGGCCTTTGGACAAATATAACATGGACTCTGTGTCTGGGAAGGAAGGAAAGGAAAAATGGAAGGAAGGAAGGAAGGAAGGAAGGAAAGAAGGGAAGGAAGGGAAGGAGAGAAGGAAGGGAAGGAGGAGAAGGAAGGAATAACAAGAATAAGAAATGGGAAGAAAAAAGATCATTCTGAAAAAATAGCTAGTACACATAGGAAACTGCTGAGTTAGGTGAGGGTATAACTGCATGTGAAATACAAAATGAATAAGGAAAGTTAGTGTCCATATTGGAGTGCCAATTTGAGTCTTGGCTGCTCTGTTTACAATCCATCTTCCTGTTAATGTGTCTAGAAAGGTAGCAGAAGATGGCCCAGGTGCTTGAACCCCTGCCACTCATATGGGAAACCTGATGGATTTCCAGGCTTCTAGCTTTGACCTCAGCTAGACTGAAAGGCTGTGGGCATGAGGGGAGTAAATCAGCAGATGGGAGACATCCCTCTGTCTGTCTCTACCTCTCTCCCTCTCTGTCACTCTGCCTTTCAAATAAATCAAATAAAATATTTTTAAAAGAAATGAATAAGGCATCAATATTATCCTCTATGCCAGGCATGATACACAGTAGAAGCTACTAAGATATTGACCAGAAAAAGAAAAAAAAATCTACAGAAAAGTAATATACTAGTATTAATTAGATGAATGTGTGAATATATGGCAGAGGAAAGAAGGAAAGAAGGGACAAAATCAAAAGAGGACAAATGAAAGTGCTCAGTTCTGGCCTACCAAGGGAATATGTCAGGGAGGTTATACTGAGAATATAAAAAATATATCAGACATCCTAAACTAAGGAAATGGAAACTGAGCTTAGGTATAATTCTTAAAAAAGAAATAGTGTATTTGCAATCCATGGAAGATGCAGGACCTTGCTTGCCTTGCTACCCCTACTGCACTTTTTTCAAGTACATGCTCTTCAAAACGTAAGAGCCTGTAGTAAATGTTGAAAAAAGCACACCAGGAAGCCATTCTTTCCAATGCCATTCCCTAGGAAGGCAAGGAAGGGCAAGAAAGGGTCCCTTCTCTCTGGTTACTGAATCTCTCCATGAGCTCTCCTGATGACCCTACAACAAATAAAAACAAAATCAAAAATTATAGGAAATTAGGATGGCCAAATAGAGAGGCTCTGTACTCGCTCCACCACAAAGAAGTACCATGACAACAAAGGAAGGACCATGTTTCCTTGAGATTGACTGAGGGGGAACTTCAGTAAAGAAGTGACAGGAGCACAGAGACGCAAAGCTGTGAGAGACAAAGAGAAACAAAGCATAGTGCTGCTCCTACATCAGCTTGTTTTACAAAAAGTTCTGTAACCTCCACCATCGTTGTGGACCAGCAGCTCTAACTGCAGTCCTCACTGCCTTTAAATCCAATCTAGAAAACGTGTATGAATGATTGCTTTGCTCAAGAAAAGACACGACACTGCCTCCCTTTGTCCTCAAAGCCCCAGACCTGAGTTGCTTTGGTACATCTGCTGCTAAAGTACATTCTTAGAGGACAAGAAAAAGTACTCTTACTACTAGAAGCTCCAAGTGCTGAAAACAGGGCACTTTACTGGGAAAAGAGCAGGCCCCTCTTCATCCTGCAGCTGCAGGACTTCTGGACATAAGCCCCAGAGCCGTGATCACTTGCTCTTCATGCAACTAAAGAGTTTCTCCTCGTCTTTTGGGGTTTCAGAATCAGCATCAGCTGATACACAAGCCCACTGGACCAGATACAAAAGCTTACCCTTCTGCATTTCTTGGCACAGGGTGCTGAGTGGCCAGGGCACAAGTCTGTGCACCACCCTTCCATGTCTTGTGGGAACAGAGAGCAGTCCCTACCGTGGTCTGCTGCTTTGGGACTATGGCTGTTGGTGTTACCATCTGTAGAGAAACTCACGGTCACCAATGGATACAAGAGGGCACTATCTTAACTCTTCTGGTTTAGATTGATGACTGCCAGTCCACAATCCCCAGCATTATCTGAACTAGAACTGTGACACCTAGGTAAGGACCCCACTGAATCACGTAGCTCTGGGACTGTGATTACTTGTTCCCCATGAAGTCTAGCAAGGCCCTATTTACATTCCTCTGCTACAGGCCTGTGCCTGCCATTGCACAATCCCCAGCATAATCTGTGATCAACATGTGGGATGTGGTAAATTACCCTGAGTACTACAGTTCTGAGACCTCGACTGAGACCTCCACGGAGCCACTTGAGTTCTCCCCACAGGTTCTGTTGAGTACTCTACCTGCCATTCACTGCTACAGACCCATGCCTGCCAGTCCACGATCTCCACCAAATCCTGGGCATGAAATATGGGAGAGGTCTTTTGTTTAGCATTCTGCAGCTTTTGGAGTGTTAATGTTGGCTCTGTAAGTCCCAGGAACACCAGCACTTCCTCTGTGGAATGTGAAAAAGTCTCTACATCCTTATAGTGCAGTAGGCTCATGCTTGTTAATACATAATCCCCAGCATAACCTACACGTATCCTATGGGAGCTGGGCAAGATAATCTTCCTGAACTGCAGCACTGGGACCATTACTATTAATATTATATTCTTCGGGGCCAGCACCACGGCACAGTAGGTTAATCCTCTGCCTGCAGTACTGGCATCCCATATGGGCACAGTCCTAGTCCTGGCTGCTCCTCTTCCAATCCAGCTCTCTGCTGTGGCCTGGGAAAGCAGGCCCCTGCACCCGCATGGGAGAAGCACCTGACACTTAGCTTTGGATTGGTGCAGCTCCAACCATCACAGTCATTTGGGGACTGAACCAACGGAAGGAAGACCTTTCTCTCTGTCTGTCCCTCTCACTGTCTGTAACTCTACCTCTCAAGTTAAATAAATAAAATATTTTAAAATATATTTATTATATTCTTTAGAGTCACCATCACCTACCTTATTAGAATCAGAGAATATTTGCATTCCATTGCTCCAGTCCCATATCTTCCAAGGCAAAATGCTCCCAGGACAACCTATATTTACTTCACAGGACTGTGGAAAAGTCTCTGACATCTGCCAGTGCTGAGACTGGACTTTTGGTGCTATAAGTTCTAGCATCACTCACACTCACCCAGCAGAAACTCAGTAAAGTCTGCATCATGAAATTAGAAGGCCACAGCTCTTGGTGCTACAATTCTTAGCATCACTCAGACTTACCTGTTAGGACAAGAGGACAGCCCCCTTTGTGTACTGTGGAATCAGGAACTAGATACTGTCATCACAAATATAAGTAGATTGACAATCTACTTACTCTATGGGACCTGAAGACACACATCTTTTAAGTCCATGCCTACTTCAAAGTCACACTGTTAACTCACTGAACTGCTGCAGACTAGACAACTCTGGCAAACTCACTCCGAGATAACACTTCTGGGCTCACTTAGAACCAAAGCCAAAGCAACTACCCAACTGACACCCTATGTTCCATATAGATACAGATTTTTCTCTAGTGAAACCTACTCCCCCTTTTGAAATACATAGATTGGTTGAATGGATAAAAAGCAACATTCAACTATATAGTATCTACAGGAAACTCACTTCAAATGTAAAGATAAACCGACATGAAAAGGAAGGGTTGGAAAAAAAGACACACAATGCAAATAGAAAACAAAGCCAAAACAGATAAAACAGACTTTAAATCATAAAATAAAAAAAAAAAAAAAAAAGGACAGTATATATTGTTAACAGGATCAATTAAGCACGATGATATAACAATCATAAATACATATGCATCCAAAGGAGAAGGATCCAACATGGGAAGCGGGATACACAGCAGACTCATAGAATGGCAGATGTCCTAAACAACACTCTGGCCTCAGAATCAGCCCTTAAGGCATTCGGATCTGGCTGAAGAGCCCATGAGAGTATTGTAGGCATGGAAAGCCAAGATACCATCGAAAAAAAAAAAAAGACCTAAATGAAAGATCTCTGTGAGTGAGATCCCAGTGGAAAGAATGGGGCCATCAAAGAAGGAGGTACCTTTCTCTGAAGGGAGGAGAGAACTTCCACTTTGACTATGATCCTGTCTGAATAAGATCGAAGTCGGCTAACTCAAAAGGCTTCCATAGCTTTGGCAACTCATGACTAGAGCCTAGGGAGATTACTGACGCCATGAACAGGAGTGTCAAATTGTTAAGTCAGCAACAGGAGTCACTGTGTACTTACACCCCATGTGGGATCTGTCCTTAATGTGTTGTCCAATGTGAAGTAATGCTATAACTAGTACTCAAACAGTATTTTACACTTTATGTTCTGTGTGGGTGCAAACTGATGAAATCTTTACTTAATATATACTAAATGGATCTTCTGTGTATAAAGATAATTGGAAATGAAAAAAAACAACCTGGTGTTAAATTGGAAATGGAATAGAAAATTAATTTTTAAAAAATATTATGTAGGACCTCTGTCTTTAATGTGCTGTACATTGTTATTTAATGCTATAACTAGTACTCCAACGGTAGTTTTTTCACTTTGTGTTGCTTTATGGGGCAAACTGTTGAAATCTTTACCTAATATATACTAAACTGATCTTCTGTATATAAAGAGAATTGAAAATGAATCTTGATGTGAATGGAAGGGGAGAGGGAGCGGGAAAGGGGAGGGTTGCGGGTGGGAGGGAAGTTATGGGAGGGGGGAAGCCATTGTAACCCATAAACTGTACTTTGGAAATTTATATTCATTAAATAAAAGATTAATAAATGAAAAAAAAAAGAAAAAAAATATAGATTTCAAATAAACAATTTAATGATACATCTCAAAGACTTAGCATAGTAAGAGCAAGTGAAACCCAAAATTAGCAGGAAGCAAGACAAAATAAGAATTAGAGAATAAATAAATACTAAAAAATGAAAAAAGCAACAAAATGAAATGCTGTTTTTGACAGCTTTTTAACAGAGTTGTAAGCTAGACTAACAAAAAAAACCACACTAATAAATAAAATTAGATGAAAAATGAGATATTGAAATTGGTGCCACATAAATACATAAGATTATAATAAAGTACTACTGGAAAATCTTTGAGATCTTTGAGAAATGGATAAATTCCTTGGATACATATAGCCTACCATGATTAAACCAGGAAAATATAGAAAATCTAAACAGACCAGTAACAAGTGATGAGATTAAAATAGCAATGTGAAATCTTCCATCAAAAACTCCAGGACCTGATGGCTTTATTTTCCAATTTTTAAATTTATATTAGGCAAACAAATTTCACGTATTTCATATATACAGATTTAGGACTATAGTGACACTTCCCACCTTACCGTTCCCTTCTGTCCATTCTCCATCCCTGCCTCCTCTTTCCTTTTTTATTCTTTCTTTTAATATTTACAATGACATATCTTATTTTATAATCATAAGCTTAACCCTCCACTAATTAAACAATTCAAAAAACAGTAAGAAGAAAACAACACTATTCCTTAACAGAATAGACAAGGGTTGTAAACAATAATCAAATGTCAAGATGTCAATTTCTCTCATATACATTACATTTTTTGTACCCTATTAGTTACCACAGATCAGGGAAAACATCTGATTTTTTTATGGGGCTGGCTTATTTCACTAAGTATAATAATTTTTAATTACATCTATTTTGTTGCAAAAGACAGGATTTTATTCTTTTTATGGCTAAGTAGTATTCCATAGAGTATATATAACACGTTTTCTTTATCCACTTATCAACTGATGAACATCCGGGTTGATTCCATATCTTAGTTATTGTGAATTGAGCTGCAATAAACATGGGAATACAAATAAATCTTTCATATGATGATTTCATTTTTTTGAGTAAATTCTCATGAATGGGATGGCAGGGTCATTTGGTAGACCTATTTTCAAACTTCTGAGGACTCTGCGTACTGTTTTCCAAAATAGCTGTACTACAACCTGAATTCTAGAAAACTTTTAAAGAGGAAATGACTCCCATACTTCTCATATTACTTCAAAGTATTGAAAAGCATGGAAATCTGCCACACTTTTTTTAGAAGGCTGGATATACTCTGATATCAAAACCAAACAAGGCCACAACTCAGACCAGTACCTTTGATGAACACAGCTGCAAATATTCTCAAGAATATTAGCAAACTGAGTCCAACACTATACAGAAAAGATCACACATCACAATCAAATAAGTTTTATCCCAAGAATGTATAGTTTGACATCCACAAATCAAAATATATAATAAAGCACATCAACAAAATGAAGAACTAAAACCATATGACCATTACGATAGATGTAAAGCATTTGGTAAGATTCAACATCCCTTCATGGTAAACACCTCCAACAAATTAAGTAAACAAGGAGCAAATCTCAAAAATTATAAAGGTTGGCCTGCGCCGTGGCTTAACAGGCTAATCCTCCGCCTTGCGGCACCGGCACACCGGGTTCTAGTCCCGGTTGAGGTGCCAGATTCTATCCCGGTTGCCCCTCTTCCAGGCCAGCTCTCTGCTATGGCCCGGGAAGGCAGTGGAGGATGGCCCAAGTCCTAGGGTCCTGCACTTGCATGGGAGACCAGGAGAAGCACCTGGCTCCTGGCTTCGGATCAGCGTGATGCGCCGGCCGCAGCGGCCATTGGAGGGTGAACCAACAGCAAAAAGGAAGACCTTTCTCTCTGTCTCTCTCTCTCACTATCCACTCTACCTGTCAAAAAAAAAAAAAAAAAAAAAGAAAAGAAAAAAGAAAAAAAAAATCATAAAGGTTACATATGACAAACCTACAGTCAATATCATACTGAGTAGAGAAAAGCTGAAAGCATTTCCTCTCTGAAACAAGAAAATCTCTCAATATAACATTGGAAGTACTAGCAGGAGCAATTAGAATTAGGGAAGAGAAAGAAAGGGCATCAAAACTGAAAAGGAGGAAGACAAAATATCCATGTTTGAAGATGATATTTTACATACAAAAAAACCTAACCACTACACCAAAAAGCTGTTAAACCTGGTAAATAATTAAGTAAAGTCTTAGGTTACAAAATCAACATTCAAGAAAAAGTAGCATTTTTATATACAAATAATAAATTCGCTGAAAGGAAAAATCAAGAATGCCAATCACAAAAAAAAGCTTAAAAATTACATATTCAAGAATAAATTGAATCAAATAAGTGAATGACCTCTACAATGAAAATTATAAAATATTGACTAAAAAATCATCAAGGAAGGTCAGTGCTGTGGCATTGCGGGTAAAACTGCTTCCTGCAGTGCTGGCATCCCATATGGCACTGGTTCAAGTCCCGGCTGCTTCTCTTCTGATCCAGCCCTCTGTTATGGCCTGGGAAAGCAGCAGAAGATGCTCCAAGGCCTTGGTCCTCTACACCTGCATGAGAGACCTAAAAGAAGTTCCTGGCTCCTGGCTTCAGATCAGTTCAGTTCTGCCCACTGCAGCCATGTGGGGATGAACCAGCAGATGGAAGACATCTCTCTCTCTCTCTCTCTCTGCTTCTGCCTCTTTATAAATAAATAAATGAATAAATCTTTCAAATAAATAAATCTTTAAAGATTAAAAAACATCAAGGACACATAGGTGACTGGGATTGTGACACAGAGCATAAAAACACCCACTGCAACACCAGCATCCCATTTCAAAATGTTGGTTTCTCTTGGCTGCTCTGCTTCCTCTCCAGCTCCCTGATAATGTGCCTGGGAAAGCAGCAAAAAAATGGCCAAAGTTATTTAGGCCCTTTCCATCCACATGGGAGACCCAGATCTAATTCCAGACTCCTGCCTTCATTCTGGCCCACCCCCAAGCATTGTGGCCATTTAAGGAGTGAACCAACAGATGAAAGATTCCCTCTCTCTCTTTTCCTTTCTTTCTCTTTTGTCCTCTTTTTGCCTTTCTCTTTCTATGTCTGCCTTTCAAATAATTTTTTTTTAAATTGAAAAGGGATGCACAAAAAAATGATTTCATGTTCGTGAATCTGAATAATTAATGTCATTAAATGTCCATATCATATAAAGCAATATATAATGAGGTCCTTTCCAAACACCAACACCATTATTTACAGAATTAGCAAAAATAATCCTAAAATTAATATGGAACTACAAAAGACCCAGAGTAGGCAAAGTGATTCTGAAACAAAATCAAGTTGGAGACATCACAATAACTGACTTCATAGTACAGGATAACACTATACTAATTAAAATAGAATGGTGCTGCCATAGAAATGGACACATGAATAAAGAGAACAGAATAGAGATCCATGAAATTAATTCACATACATATAACCAACTGGCATTTGACTATGGTGCCAGGAATACATTGGAAATAGAACAGTATTTTCAACAAATGGTGCTGCCAAAACTGGATATACATATGTAGAAAAATAAAATTAGACCTCTGCCTCTCACTAAATGGAAAAAATATCATTTCAAGATAGATCAAAGAACTAAAGGTAAGATCTGCAATGGTGAAATTGATGGAAGAAGGCTGGCGCCGTGGCTCACTTGGCTAATCCTCCGCCTGTGGCGCCGGCACCCTGGGTTCTAGTCCTGGTTGGGGTGCCGGGTACTAGTCCCGGTTGCTCCTCTTCCAGTCCAGCTCTCTGCTGTGGCCAAGGAGGGCAGCAGAGGGTGGCTCAGGTGCTTGGGTCCCTGCACCTGCATGGGAGACTGGGAGGAAGCACCCAGCTCCTGGCTTTGGATCAGCGCAGCGCCGGCCATAGCGGCCATTAGGGGAGTGAACCAATGGAAGGAAGACCTTTCTCTCTCTCACTGTCTAGAACTCTACCTGTCAAATAAAAAAAAAAGAAATTGATGGAAGAAAGCAGGGAAAACAATTATAGGCATTGGTGTAGCCAATAATTTTTTGGATAAGACTCCCAAAAGTCACAGGCAGCGTTTTCTCATGTGACTGTCATTTGCATTTCATCCTTTGAAAAATGCCTATTCATGTCATTTGCCAATTTATTAACTGGATTGTTTGTTTTATTATTGAATTCCTTTATTTTTCATCCTTTATCAGTTGCATAATTTACAAATATTTTCTTCCATTCTGTCAGTAGCCTTTGCACTTTGAGTTTCCTCTGCAGTGCAGACGCTTCTTAGCTTGATGTAATCCCATTTGTCTATTTTGCTTTTATTTCTTGTGCTTCTGGGGTTCGTTCTAAGAACTCTTTGCTTATGCCAATGTCTTCCAGAATTTTCCTGATGTTTCTCCAAGGAATTTGATGATATAAGGTCATAGATTTAGATCCTTTATCCACTGTGAGTAGATTTTTGTATGAGGTGTAAGTTGGGGGTATTGTTTCATATTTCTGCATGGGTAGATTCCATTTTCCCAGCATCACTTGGTGAAAAGATTATCCTTTCTCCAGGGATTTTTAGTTCATCTGTCAAAGATCAGTTTGTTTTAGATGTGTGGATTAATTTCTGGGGTTTCTACTCTGTTACATTAGTCTACATGTATCATTTTTTGTCCCAGTGTCAGGCTGTTTTAATTATAACAGTCCTGTAGTATGTCTTAAAATCTGGTATTGTGATGCCTATGGTTTTGTTTTTGTTGCTTAAGGTTGCTTAGCTATTTAAGGTGTCTTTTGTTTCCATGTGAATTTTAGGATTTTTTTTTACATCTGAGAAGAATGTCCTTGGTATTTCCATTGGGATTGCATAGAATCTATAAATTGCTTTGAGCATATGAACATTTTGATTATATTAATTCTTCCAATTCAACAACATGGAAGATAATTTTATGTTTTATTTCTTTCAATAATGTTTTGTGATTTTCATTGTAGAGATATTTCACATGCTTGGTTACATTTATTCCTAGGGATTTAACATTTTTGTAGCTATTGAAAATGGGACTGATCCTACAAGTTCTTTCTCAGCCCCAGCAAAGGCTATTGATTTTTGTGTGTTGATTTTATATGCTGCAACTTTACCAAACTTTCTTGTGAATTCCCCTTGTGTCTTAGTGGAGTCTTTCAGTTCCCCTATATATTGGGTCAAGTCATTTGCAAATACGGATAATTTGGTTTCATTGTTTCTAATTTGTATCTCTTTGATATCTTGTTCTTGCCTAATGGCTCTCCCTAAAACTTCCAGAACTACATTAAATAGATGGTGAGAGTAGACATCATGTCTGGTTCCAGATGTTAGTGGAATGTTTCCAACTTTTCCCCATTCAACAAGATGCTGGCTGCGGGTTTGTCATAAATTGCCTTTAATATGTGGAGGAATGTTCCTTCTATATACAATTTGCTTAAGGTTTTTATCATGAAAGATGTTGTATTTTATCAAATGATTTCTCTACACCTACTGTAGTAATAACAGGGTTTTTAATTTTTGATTTGTTAATGTAATATATCACATTTACTTGTTTGTGTATGTTGAATGATCTCTGCATAACAGAGGTAAATCCCAATTGGTTTGGGTGAATGATCTTTCTTAAGTATTGTTAGATTTGATTAGCTAACATCTTGTTCAGGATTTTTGCATCTATGTTCATCAGAGATATTGGTCTATGGTTCCCTTTCTTTTTGTATCTTTCTCTGGATTTGGAATTAAGGTAATGCTGGCCTCATAGAAGGAAGTTTGGGAGGATTTCCTCTATTTCAACATTTTGAATAGCTTCAGAAGAATTCAAATTAGTTTTTCTTTGAGAGTATGGTAGCACTCAGCAGTGATGTCATCTGGTCCTGGGCTTTTCTTTGTTGGGAAGATCTTTATTATGGATTCAATTGCTCTATAACTCTGCCTTTCAAATAAATAAATAGTTCTTTAAAAAAGAAGTAAGTTGTTGAACTAATCACAAAACCACCACCAAAATTGAGATTTTAAGATGGGTTTGCATTTCCCTTATGTGTTTACTTGATGCCTAAAATATGAGAAAGCATTACAATTAGTTGTAAATAAATACAAGTGCTTATGAGATCACTAGCAGTGTTGTAACTACTGGGCAATAGTTTTTCCAGATCTTTTGTTGTTTGTAAGGTAATACAGCTTTTACATAGAGCTGCATATTTCTGTATGAGTGCATGCTTCTGGCCGACAGTGACATTCCTGGAGTACACTAAGTCATGTGATGATAGATAAAGCCATGATCGAGGCTGGGGTTATACAATGACTGAGGCTACCTTGAGGGGACAGACTGAGAGCCCTTCAGAGAGGACGTCCTGTGATTTACATCAGATCCTGTAAGCCATTAATTTTGAATTACTGAGAAGACAAAAAGGTATGAATATGAACAACTCAGGTCTGTGTTACAGGGAAAGGTAACATATCTCTGACTGAACCATCCAGGAAAGTCCCCAAGCAGGACTTCCATTTGTCTATTTCCACAAATATTTCTACAGCTGGAAATTACTTTTTGAACTATAACGATAAAACATAAACATATACAATCAGCATAAACACACACACACACACGTGTCTATATTAGAGTTCAGTTTATTCCTTTGTTTCCATCACTTTTTAAAGTCACAGTTTAAGCATGTGGTCACAGTATATTCAAATATAAAAGTATCAAGTCTTCCCTCCAAGTAGAAAATGCAGGTAGGTTAAAGAAGAAAATTCATAACAAAAATATCTTACATATGGATACCACTTTACAAAAGCTTTCATTCTCATTATCCCATTTGATCATTATAACAGACTTTTCAGTAAACTATTTGCCCATTTTTCAATTTATAGTAAGATGAAGCTCAGATTCATGTTCAATATTATATACAAGGTATAGTATCACAACTGAAATCTATAAACTCACAACATAAAACCACAATTCTTTTCAAATAGATACTTGATCCTGATGATCTATATATTTGCCACACCACACACACCTGTTTATTCATGTTTATCTATCTATCTATCTCATAAATACATAGTTAACCATATTTTATGAAGTTTGAGGTTTTTTTCAGGGTATCAGTGGTGCTTCTACTTATCCATTATAGGTTAAAAAATGCATTCCTATTTTGTTGGACTCATACTCCTTGACCTACAGAGACTATGCCCCTCAGGACTAGAAATCTCTCCTCTCCTCAGTCACTTTGATGAATTCAGCCCACCAGTGTTATGCAGAAAATTTAAATACAAGTCTTTAATTTAGCAGATCCACCCACAAGGTTCCAGAAGCTTAAGTCAGCATGAGTCTTTGCGAAAATATCACCCTGGAAAAAATAGTACATGTGAGAAAAACACTGTGAATTTAGAAGCATTTGTTTTACAAACTACAGATGCAGAGTGAAAGAAAATGACATCTCGCTTTGATATTAAGCATCCCTCCATAACACATCCATCTGCAAAATGTTTTGCAGTCACTTACCCGCTAAACCTCACCGCACACAGATTTGCACATGAGGCACAATACAGCTGACCCCGCTTTACAGATGGAGAAGATAGAAACGCAGGGAGAGTAAGTAAATTTCTCAAAGTTTCCAATCAGTTTTCAGGCAGCTGCCCTTGGTTAGAAGTGAACTGAGTGAGCCACACTGGTCTTTATTAAGGTTGGAAAAAGGAAATTGTATCAGCTCCAGTGTTTTCTTTTTAGGAGATGGTTGTTGGCTGAGATCAATTTAAAAGGACAGTTGGGAGACTTGTCTTAAAGTCATTTTTGTGTAAAACCATAGTCACTAATTAGATTTTATGTTTATCTGGGAAAGCTGGAGAGGAAGACAGTTCTTTGGTAATGTCAATGACTTGAAACTGGTATGAAAAAACAGAACTAAGTGACCACTCAGAGGAGCAAAGCAGTTTGTAAAGGAGAAAGCCCTAAGCAGAGAAAAGGAAGATTAGGGGAGGAATTTGGCCTAACAGTTAAGATGCTGGTCTGGATGCCCACATCCCATATCAAAAGGCCTGGATTTAAGTCCTGGCTCTGTTCTCAATTACAGTTTCCTAATACACACCCAAGGAGGTAGCTGTGATGACCTGTATAGCTGGGTCCCTTCTACCCACATGAGAGATCTGGACTGCATTCCTGGCTCCTGGCTTTGGGCTGGCACAGCCCTACCAAACATCCTGCAAACATCAGGAGTGGAGGAGCTAATGGGAGCTTTATGTGTTTGTCTTTCTCTCCGTCTCTCAAATAAATTAATAAATAATTTTTTAAAAAATTAAAAATGAAAGAGAGAAACGGAAGATTCAGTCTTGTCATGGTCCTATTTTCTTAGGTGCCTTTCCTTGTTGCTCTGAGCTTCAGTGATCTCATCTTTAAATAAAGGGGATAGGCTAGACCAGTCATTCTCCAAGCACGATTCTCAGGGCAGCATTGTCAACATGACCTGGTAACTTGTTAGAAATGCAAACTCTCAGAGCCTACCATTTACCTGTTAAATCAGAAATGCAAGGGTGGGGCCAGCAGTCCTTTTTTAAAGTCTTTTAGGTGATTTGGGATCTAGTGGACTAAACTTCCTCTAAAGGCCTATTAGGTTGATGAATATTGGTGATCGTATTATGGAACAGTGGGCTAAGCTGCTGCAACACAACGCCAACATCCTGTGTGAGCACTAGTTCATGTACTGGCTGCTCCACTTTTGATTCAGTTTCCCAATAATGCGCCTGGGAAAGCAGTGGAAGTGGAAGATGGTCCAAGAACTGGGGTCTATGCCACCGTGTGGGAGGCTTGGATGAGGTTCTGGGCCCCTGCCTTTGGCCTGGGTCCAGCCCCAGCCATTGGCCATTTGGAGAATGAACCAGCCAAGCAAGGTTCATCCCTCTCTTCTGTCTCCTTCTCTCCTCTTTTCTGTCTCTGTCTCTCTGTAATTTGCCTTTCAAAATAAACAGAATAAATATTTTAACAAGATGATGAATATTATCTTTTCAGGTAATTTAAAAGAAATGTTTGCCTTTTATTGGCTCACTTTAATGCTTTGTGAAGAAAGCAGGTTTTAATTTCAATTTTAATGGCAGAGAATCTGAACCATTGGCTTACAGAAACTATGGGAATCAGGATGTGACATAAAATGAAAAGTACTTTTCTTTCTGCAACTCACAATTTAGAACTACAATTGATAGAAACAGAGAATCATTAGACATGGAACTTAGAGCTCTTCTTTCATTTAGTTAGTGACCTTAACAAGATAGCACCTGGTTGTGCGTTACAGCCTCCAGATAACATACAGGCTTAATGTTAATTACTGGATTCTACCTCTCCAAAATATAAGAAAATACATGAAATAATAGAAAGCAAAATTCTTACAGTTCTTCGAGAGCCAGGATATAATTTTAAAGCATTTTAAGATACAGATCTTTAAATGAGGTGTAAGTCAGTATCTTTGAAATTCCCTTGTTTGGTCAAACACATATCAGGACATGCAGGTGATGGGGAAAAATGCTTCTTAAATCAGTCTATTCAGATTTCTCTGGGAGATATAAGGATGACTAGTGTTCTATTCTAGGTGGTACTATAAGAACACAACAAATTGTATTTTGAGCAGAGTAGAGTAACCAGGCTTGGGGATATTCCAAATTTAGTCGGAAGAATAACAGTAAAAGAAACAGCAGAAGTTTAATGCAAAGAATAAAACAAACTGTTGCAATCTTCATATAGCTGAAGAGCAGCAGGATGTCTGTCTATCTATCTAGAAGGAATAGATGACATGGTGGATAAAAATGGCAGGTACGAAGGTTCTGGCTCTTTTTCAGCAGAGTGAATTTCCTGCCAACAAAGTTTGTACAGATTGAGCAGATTCAGGAGATAGATAGCTTAAAATGTTAAATAGAAATGTTGGTGGTTAAGTCGAAGAAAAGGAGAATTTAGGAGGTTCTGTTATATGCTTTTCAACTTTACATTCTGCTTCTGTGCCCAATCTATTCTCTGTGGTTTTCTGCCCTAGGTGGTGTCCTCAAAACTCGATATCCCTATTGTGTCATACGGACATTTTTGCTTTTCTACTTTGGGTAGGGTTTGCAAAATAGTATGTCCAGGTGAGAAGCTGCAGGGGAGAGCACTGTGTATGTTTATTCTACTCCTACCTCTGCTTCCCTACATCTGCAAGGGTCAGAAAATGGCAATTCCTGCTACATGATCCCTCTAGCAAACTCCACTTCTTGTCAGATCACAATAGCATCATTTCTTTCCTGTGCCCCTGAGAACCTGCATTGGAAACCACCTTACATGTTCCTATTTATAGGCTACTCCATTCCTCACTGGTCATGCTGACATTGCCCAAATGGTTTATAAGCAGTTAATAAACTCTTCTCCGTTACCATATGGTATGTGATCTGATGATCCGATCAGGTGCCTCAGATAAGTAGTTCCTAATCTTTAAAGCACATTGCATCAGAACGTCTTGTAAAGTACAAGTTACTGGTTTTGCTTTCATAATTTCTAATGCAATGGATCTGTGATAGAGCCCAAGGACTTGCATTTCTAACAAGTTCCCAGGTGGTGGTGATGCTATTGGTCCAGGGACCACATTTTGAGAATTGCTGCCTCATAGTGATTCCTAGTCAGGGCTGCACATCAAAATTGCTTCACAAGGTACAAAAAGTTACCGATTCTTGAAATCTTTGCTGGATGTACTGAAACAGAGCCTTAAAGTTAGGAGGATTAGAATATGTCATTCTTAGAGTTTCCCAGGTGATACTGATGAAGTTCAGTACCCATGCTCTCTAATATAAGACATGAGTTCTTTAACTGACATCTTACTACTAAGCCAGATGCCTGCTCCAGACACTGATTTTAACAAACGAATTATTGAAGAGAATCTTGAAGTGAGCTGGATGGCCTCCTAGTCCCTTCTGTCTCTGAGATGTTGGGAACACAAGATGCTTGTCATTCCCCACTTTGAAGCCTGAGGTAAGGAGGCTCAGACAGACACTGCCTGGAAAAGAGACAGGATGCTTGTTCTTCTTCCTCCAAGACCCACTTCAGCACCTCTCAATTTGAAAAGGAGTGGCTTTTTGAATACAGTAAGGGGATGTGAAGATCTCCTTTTGAGTGAGTGCATCTATCATAATACATTGTGTTCTCAGAACTGACTTCTATAGAAGGTGTTAAGCTCTATGAGGATAGGAATTCAGTTTTACCATTTTTGCATCAGCCAAAGTTGGCACTTGGCATATCTTTGCATCACCAGAACATGGAACACAGTCTGGCACAAAGTGGGAACAGGATGAAAGGCAGCTGAATAAATAAATGAAATGATGCAGTGAATTAATACAAGTTGTTCTTCCTCATCTTCTCTATGATGTCAACAAAAAAAAGATAAACCTTTATTTTGCACTCAGATACATTATTTTTATTTATTTACTTGTAGGCATGGAAGCATACAGATAGCTCCATCTGCTCACTCCTCCAAACCTCACTATGGCCTGGGCTGGAGCAGCCTGAACCTGGATAGCGAGATTTTAATCCAGGTCTCCTATGTGGGTGGCAGGGGCCCTAGTACTTGAACATTCACCTGCTGTCTGCAAGGTCCAAATCAGCTGGAAGCTGGAATCATGAACTAAGCCAGGACTCAAACACAGATACTCCAATATAAGACACAGGTACATTAACTGGAGTTTTACCACTAAGCCAAATGCCCGCCCCAGACACTGATTTTAACAATAAATTTACCAATGCTGAGGAACTTAAAGTGAGTTGTATGGCCTCCTAAATCTTTTCCATTTCTTAATTTTTTAGTTCAACAAGCAATCGAAAGAAATCAATCTCCCAATGACTGATAGTTTTGACAACTGCTGTTCTCAGGATGTCAATGTATAATCTGTTATTCCACTTACCAATTTAAAACCGAACAGAGACATATGCACTGTCAGTCTTACTCCTCAGATCTTGCTCATGGCCCCCACTTTCCCCTCCTGCCCTGTTTTATCCTTTTCCTCCCTCATGTCAGTGAGTTGTCTTTAAGTTCTGAGCAATTCCCAAGCTCTTCTGCCTGGAGCTAGAAGCTGGATTACGCCTCATCTTCTTTGAGTGTTATTACAACAGTTGAACAGTGGAGTCTCAAGTTTTGAAAACTAATAGGGCACCATAAATTTGAAGCTGTTCAAATAATAAATGAATCTTTTCTCTATGCTTAGCCAAGGGAAGGGAATATTAAAGTGAATAAGAGTAATAATAAAAAGTGAGTTAGTAGCATGGGTATAATTAAACTGAATAGCTCACCCACAAAAAATAAAGCTTGAACACTGACTTCCTCTGGGACACACCCCACTGCACCCAGACCTCGCCTGAGAAAGGTATGCACAGCTTGTCTCCCTAATGTAAAGCAAACACCTACACTCATGTTGCCATCCACAATAGAGAGATGAGTTTGGCTGCCTGGATCAGAAACTCTTCCAGGCCTTGGAAACCAAAAAAACTCTTTTTCCTATCGCCAGTGTTTACAGGATGTCAAACATGCAACTGAATCGTTAGAAACACTAACTGTACAAAGACCTGATGCACAGCTACTTTACTTGTATTCAATGTTGTTAGTACATTTTCTTTTTCTAAAAAAAATAATAATTTCCTTGGGTGGGAGGGTGCAGAGAACACTATCATCCACAGGTTCATTTCTGAAACACCTGTGAAGCCCCAGACCAGGCCACAGACAGAAGTCAGGAGCCAGGAACCCAGTCCAGGTCTCCCAGGTGGCAGGCAGGAACCAACTACTTGACCTGTTGCTCCTGCCTCCCAGGCTCACCTTAGCAAAAGGCTAGAATCAGCAACAGAGCTGGGGCATCAAACCCAGGCACTCTGATATGGGACATGGGAACCTTAACCATTAGGCCAAATACCAACCACTTTCATCTGCACCAGGTAGGGATATTTTGAGCCCAAAAGGTGCTTGCAGACAGCTGGAGGGCCCTTCGTGCCAGAATATTCATTAGAAAGTCTAAGCTCTGAGGCAGCTCAGTCACTAAGGGTGGGGCTGCCACCATCTTCACTTTCTCCCCTGGAGCCATTTTAAACCTCATGAAGAACCAGTTACCCAGACTAAGTTACACCTCCCTTCTTTCTCAAGAACTCTGGGTCCCAGTCACTCTTAGGATAAGGATTAGGAAGAATTTCCTCATTATTCTTTAAAAGTTGAGCAGATCTCTAGGTTTATAAGTTGGAAACTGTATATTTATGTAACCATTTTCCTTCAAAGAGTCTATTCACAGAGCTATAAAAGTCTCCAAATGTCCCTTTAGATGGCTGGTAGACTTGACAAACAGAGAGAGGACAGTATTTGTGTGAAAGCTAAAATCACATTTAGAAAAAATTTTATTCATTAATTTTATTTATTTGAGAGGAAGAGAGAAAGATAAGGAGAGAGAGAAAGAGAATCCCTCACAACTGCTACTTTACTCACTAATAGCCAGGTTAACAGCCTCGGCTTGACGAGGCTGAAGTTGAGAGCCTAGAACTCAGTTCAGGTCTCCCATGTGGGTGGCAGAAACATAATCAGGTACTTCACAAGGTGTGCATCAGTAGAAAGCTGGAATAGAGATTGGAGCTGGCACTTGAACCCAGATATTGCAAGCAGCATCTTAACCCCTATGCCAAATACTTGTCCCAAACTGAACTTTTTATACTTGTATTAGAAGTATTTTCTCTTGTGCTATGCATGACATCTACAGGCTTGATGAATTCTGAAAATATTAAGCCTAAAACAATATTAATATCTTACGTAGAGTCTTCCTTACCATCTGAGTTTGAGAGTTCTTTTGCCTTCTGTCATTCCATGTTTCTTTGTAGATATGTTGAAGCAAGGATACTAGAAGTGCCTTTAGGCCCTCATGTTCTTTGTTGTTGTTCTCTCAATGACTGATGATTATCAAAGTGATGATTCCCTACATTAGTGTGAATAATCAAGAGTTAAGCAAGTATATTTATGTATATAGAATAATTATGCATGTATTACACATATAAGATCAACTCTAAGAGCATATGGAGCTATTGTCTGAACATTTATATCATGTTTACACAATAATGCAATTTTATATTATTATTTATTTCATATTTTAGGGCAAATGAGTAGATATCGTAGACTGGGAATTTTAAGTCCTAGTTTTTCACTCAATTTTGTCATTTAATTTTACTATAAAACCATGGGCAAATCACTAAACTTCCCTGAGCCTCAGTAACTTCATCTGTGAAACTGGATCAAATGGCAGGATAGGGAAGGAGCAGATATTTTATATTATGTTTCTTCTAAGAGTTTTTCTACTTGAACCATTCAGTGAGAGGAATCTGACAAAACTGTCTAGACATTCATATTTTTTATAGGGAAATATACAGGCTATGTGGACACAGAGGCAAAAAAATTAATAAAATGATATAGAAAAAATAGATAAGAGGATAAAAGTTCTAGAGAGTTCCCTGTGTTGGTAAAGATATGTGTTGGGTAGCAAAAGAGGAATAGCATGGATGGAGACAACACAAAGCCAAGAGTTACTGTCAATCCTTTCTTTGAGCACTTTTGCTTCTCTCTTCCTGTACTCTGAATCTGTTTCCCTTCAAAATCAAAGAGTCCCTGGACAGTCACAGCTCATATTCTTTATAGAAACATAGCAACAGTCCAGAAAGCAACATTCACATTTGTGCGTGTGTGTGCATATAAAAATCAACTGTACAAACTCCTAATTGCAACCAAATTAATTCACATAAAATTCATTCCTATTACAGTAACTAACTTTATCTAAATTATTTACCTCTAGACATTGTGTTATGATTTTACAATGCTGAAAGGAATCTTTTAATAATCATTAAAATATGCTAAGATGGTAGAGGTCATTACCAAAAATTATTCTACTTATTAATGAACATCACATAGAATCAATAAAAATAAAATATGTCCTTGTTTCTAGGCTTTAAACACAAACACATACTGATAAACTGAGAGCTCTAGGCACAGTGTCAAAATCACCACAAATTATTGCCAAAGTCGCACACTTTTTGACACACATCTCCTACTTGAACCATAAAGAAGTGAGGACACAAATAGACAGAGTCCATTAGAGAACTGTCATCATCAGGCTATGCTAACTTATTTAAAACAGACAGAATGCTCTTTACCATTTGACTAAGTTACCTTTCCAATATAGAAGTCACATGTTGTGAGGAGATGTCCTTAAGGCAGTAAGGTGTGGCAGTATGCTCTACTTTGACACTTTTTTCCATCTCTATCAACAATAGACACACTCCTTGTGGCAAACTGGTTTGGTGCAAAAAGCAATAGAGTCAACACCCTGTGTTTGGAGAGCCAACTGCCACAGGTTACCTGATTTACTATGTGAATAACATGGCAAAAAATTAGATAATAATAGCAAAATTTACTATGCATAGGCATTTCAATCAACCATGAGTCAACATGTGTGGTCAAAAAAGTAACCTATTTGTTTAACGACCATAAGGAAGTTGCTTCCATTTTTAAGGTTTCAAAAAGACTGAACCAGATCAATGGTGTTTGACATCAGCTCTCATTGGTTTGAGAACGATTGAATGACCAACCCCTACCCCACACCAGTAAATTAGAATCCCTAGTGGTAGGGCCTGGACCTGTGTTTTATATGAAAGCTCCTTAAATGATTCTGATGTGCATCTAAGTTTTTAGAAGCACAGGGGCCTTCTGAAAGCAAGCAGGGGAGGGCATAAATAACAAGAGAGAATTGATCTTAATGTTAACTTTGAACTCTACAATATAAATAGGGAGGATGTGGGGAAGGGAAGGAGCATAGGTTGTATCCATCCACTGGGGTGATGTCCCACAATCTTGCCACTGTGCAGATGACAAACTGAAAAATCTAAAAACCAGTCTCATGAAATTACTGAACTTGTTTAAGGAAAATGAAGATTGCCATTTCCTGTGGAATTATTCAGATCCTAAAGCTTTTTTTAGTTTTCTGTGAGTGGGGATGCTTGTGAAATAATACACCACCCAACAAAATAAGCACCCCAAAACTGCCATTGCCTCATTCTGGCAACAAAAACTGTTTTCCCTTAGGCCTTGCTTCATAGGCTGGAGTTGCCATGGGAAGCAGGGCTTTATTGGGATGCCAGAACAAACAGGCTCTGAAACCACCCCAGCATAACTTATAGAGCTGCCTGTAAATCAAAGACAGCCCTAGGGTCAAAGCCACTTAGACACACACACACACACACATATGCATACTCCCTGAAAAATATTACAAAAGAGAAGGTGTGTCAGGGAAATCTAACTAAAATTACTGCACGTAAGTAATAATAACAGAAATTTATGTGCCCCTTTCATCCACAGTTCTCAAAAGAAACAGAATGTGCTAAGTTTACTCGTCTTTTGAAACCTTTCCAATGTTGTAAAGAATGAAAAAAGAGAGAGAGATTCTACATATAAAATCAGGTAAATGGAAGTGACTCTTAGGGGTCTTCTATTACTGTCTTCTGATTTCAGGCATGGTTATGAAAAACCAAGCCATTCTCCCGTTCCTCTTGGCAAAGTCAATACTAAAACATTCTAGCCAATGTCCTTCCTCCCATCCAACCCTGTATTTCTCTAGAGGACCTTCTACCAAAGCAGGATTTGAAGTCTCTCCTTTCATTACACTCAGAGACTAGTATGAAACTTTAGGCAGGTTAACTACTGTTAACCTGTCTACCTCTCCCTATTCTCAATTTAGTGTCACTTTACAAGAATGCTCATTTACCTACCAGAAAGTGAACTCCTTGAACCCTGGGGAGTAATACTTTATTATCTTTAGAAATCTGGATATCCAGATAATTTTGATCCTTAAAAAATGTTTCTATACCTACACTGTATTTTCTGAAACTAGTCTTTGAGCCCATATAATCTTTTCTACATTGTGCAAAAACGAGGAACAGCTGGTCACCATCTGCAGCTGGATTAGCTCACTAGATATCAGTTCTTTACACTTTTTTCTTTTTGGCAGTTTTTTTTTTTTTTTTTAATTTTCACAAGCTAAATTGAAATTTAAGATTAAATTTGGGATCCTTACAAAAAAATTTTAGAAAAAAATAACACTGCTTAACAGGGATTATTTTGTTGTTTACATGATGAGGACTTTTGCAGCAGAGAGGATCACCCTGCAATGAGATGCTACCTGGTTAGCACTGCCCTCATCTATTGGCTTCTCTTGTCACCAGCTTCTGTGATTTTCACCCCTACTTAAAATGTAGAGCTTGAGTCATGCTTAAAGCTCCAGTATGTAAGCAACTGGGATTTAGTTAACTACCCTGGGTTTTATTTCAAGGGTCTAACCTGACATTGTACCCTTGTGTTAATAACTAAGTTTCTGTCTTGTCCTTGACACTCTGTCACCACCATAACCTGTGTCCCTATCCACTGTCCTTAATTAACTTTCAATGTAACTTGCTTTTCCTACCAACTTCCCTAAGACTGCTTTCTTTTTGCTGGTTGGTTCTCAAATTCACATCCGCTAAATGATGTGGAGACCACATAGAATCCCTAAGGAAAGAGAATGGAAGCAAATTAACGGGGAAAACAACTTCAGATAATGTCTGGGTCAAATTGAAAATATGCTTTTATTACATCTATGTCTGGGTTTTGATTGCATATTAGCCAAGATATAGGTTAAGGGCTACTGCAATTTTCTGTAACTGTTTACTTTTTCCTTAAAGATTCCCTCAATAGTTTGTCTCTTCCTCCTACTTGTTCTTATTTAACGTCTCCAACTCAACAATAAAATAATTGTACAACGCAGCTATGATGTAGGAAAAAAGTACTTTGCACTAGTTGTCCAGTGAATTCCAATTTCTCTACTCATTGGAAGCTCAGAGAGGTGAAATAACTCTTATTACTTACTGGATTTTCTGTATGTGCCAAATAAATTGTGTAAATTGTTTATAGCACTGTAAGTATGTAGGTTGTTTTTTCCTTACTTCCTAATGTTCTGAAATTACAGTGGTAAGGCATTCAAAATCTTCTCAAGTACTTGTCAGAATAATTTAGAGTAGTTTGGGAAGTCCCTTATGGTCAAGTACTGGTCAGGTTCACTCTTTTTGTGTTGCTGTTAGCTTCACTAAACTGCAGTTTTACAATTACTCATGCAGTGCAAAGTCTGTATTTGCATCTCTAATGTGCATTTTTCCCAAGTCTTTGCTGGGGCTCTTTAGCTAAAACAAAACATCAAAGAAGAGTCCTCAGCTAGTGGGAGAGCTTCAAAGGTTCCTGCAGGGTCAATTAGCACCTATAAAATTTATCTGTTGTCACTAATGGCTATTAACATAAAGTGAGGCTAATGAGGACTGATAACCACCACCTACTGGGATTGCTGTTATTTAAGTGGAAAATAACCCTTAACTCTCTGCATTGACTAGTCAACGTGTGATTGGTTTAAGCTTCAGTAAGTATTATAGACTTGAAGTTCTTTTTAGGATTCTCTCAATAAAGATTTGTTGTATGCTCAGCAACAATATACTTTATGTGCCTGCTTTGCCATTAAGATAAGTTCACATGACTTCCTCATGAAATGAGAACTGACCTTCCCATGTGCTCTGAAGGTTTCCAAAAATCAAGTGAGCACGTTAGCAACAGGTAGTGTAACATGTTGTAGCATGCTCACTCATGACCATGGAGTGAGACTTACAGCAAATCATTTCTCTGTCATTTTGCTAACTCTTATTCTTGGACAAGCCATCTGTGCCTTTGCTTCCTCACTTGCAAGACGGGACTAATGATAGTACCTATCTTCAGGCATAATATTGAGGGAAGATAATGAACACGGAATAGTCAATGATCAATGCATTTGCTGACCATATGAGTGAATTTTTTATTAAAAAAGGCAAATGACACTTAAGGTCAATTTTATAATTAAATTGCTATCATGTTTAAAAGTTTTTTCTTGTATAATTATCTCTCAAATAGTCATGCAACTACAAGTATATATTTCTATATAAATAAAATGTTTCCAGATGCAGATTTTTCCTCGTCTTTTTATACTCTCTTTGTGCAAAGTTAACACCTTCTAAATTTGTTCAAAAAAAAAAAAAACAAAATATAAGAACTTTACCTATTTACAGCTATCCAAAGGCATCTGGTAGTAACATTCTCTTTTAAAGAGTTTTTGAGATCCAGAGATAAAAATAAAAACAAGTATTTTGAGTCTGTATAGGTATATTTGGTATATATGATTTTTTTTTTTTTTTTTTTTTTTTTTGTGACAGAGTAGATAGTGAGAGAGAGAGAGAAAAAGGTCTTCCTTTTTGCCATTGGTTCACCCTCCAATGGACGCAGCGGCCGGCACATCTTGCTGATCCAAAGCCAGGAGCCAGGTGCTTCTCCTGGTCTCCCATGCGGGTGCAGGGCCCAAGGACTTGGGCCATCCTCCACTGCCCTCCTGGGCCATAGCAGAGAGCTGGACTGGAAGAGGAGCAACCGGGACAGAATCCGGCACCTCAGCAGGGACTAGAACCCGGTGTGCTGGCGCCGCAAGGTGGAGGATTAGCCTGTTGAGCCACTACTTTGCTCCTTAATATTTGACTCTTTTTATTATTAGTCTCACTTTCCTTTGAATCTCCAATTCCTTTGGCTAAGGATTTTCAACCCTAAATGCATATTAGAATCACCTGGGGAGCCTTAGCAACATACTGTAGACTAGGTTTCATTCCAAAATCAATTACAAGAGGACCTGGGATAGGGGTGGGTAGTCATGTGCTTGAAATCTCCCCAGGTGATTCCAGCTTACAGCCAAATCTGGAAGCCACTACTTTAGAAGGGACCAAACTCTTCCCTTGGCTCACAATGACCTCATCTTTCCTATCTTAAAGAGCAGCTACAAACCCTTACTCAGCATGCTGTCCTACCACACCAACCTCTCGTTGGCATCCTAGAAAGCCACGGAACCCTGAGCCTCAATTCTTGAGCTGCCTCCAATATTAGCCTCCTTTCCTGTTTTCTCACTATTCTTTGGAAGGTAACAGGTGATCACCTATTAGTATTGTTCAATGATAACCACCCTCCAAAAAAGTATTGTTCAAATTCTTTTCTTCCTCAAATTTTTTCTTTCCCTGTTAAATTCTGCACCCCTAAATTCATTCCTCATTTAGTACCCTTTGACACTGCTCTGATTTTTGAGGCAAATTACTCCTGCCAATAACAAAAAAAAAAAAAAAAAAAAAAACCACTTTTCTATAATAAGATGGTAACAGGTTCAGGCTTCAGCCCTCCCTGCTCACAGACGGGAGGATTTCTCCAGTAGCACAGTGTAAGCACGTGGGAATTGGCTTGCACATCTTAGGGGACTTTTCATTAGATCTCCATTTCCCTTTTCTACACCTCCATCTGCTCCTTTCCTATAGCAGACAGTCATTTTTATTCACCTGACAACCCTGGGAAAATTTCCTGGGGAGAAATTCCTGCTCCAAATGGGAAGCCAACTGCATTCCTCTCACATTTGTGGATAGGATGAGCTACATCACAAAAAGGAGAATATGGGAGAAAGAAAGTGAGAGTAATACATTTTCTCAAATCTTGAGTGTGTGATAGGCTACACAAACTCTTCTGTGGCCCCTTCAACAAAACTCTCTCTAAAAATACACTATTTTCAAAGGTTCTTCAGTTGCATTTTTAGTTTGGTTAATTGGTCCTTGACTGGGGGTTTTGGAGACTCGTGGATAGGCAGAAACTGCGCAAGGCAGCCAAGTTATATTCAGCTTTTCCCCAAAATAGATCTACTTATTACATGAGAGATAAGCATAGATTTGCTATTTATTGAGGGTTTACCACATGCTGTTCTAGGTTGGTAAACCTCAAAATGGCAGCCAACAAGAGGATATATTCTCTAGCAAAAGAAAATTACTTGTGTCTCCATGTGTGTGACATCATTTCCCACCCCAATGTCCTAACTTTACACTTCTTTTGGGAAGACATCCTTTTCATGGTTTCCCCAACAATGAATTCTAAGTAAAACTCTTTTTTTTCAGTGTAAATACATATTTTTCCGAGTGTTCATAATTATTGTGCTACAGCTGTCTTTTGGTCAGTTTGTTCCTTTATTTTGAGTTCTGATGTCTAATGTTTTATAAGCTCTATTATATCATAAACTTCAAAGTAGCACTAAGCATAGCACCTCACACATAGTATACACTCCATAGAAATTTTTGAAACTAGTGAATGAATTTATTCTCAATAATCTACCATTGCCTTTCTTTTATTGCCTTTTATTCTCTCTCCTTTTAATGATGTATATACACATATGAATGAAATATTCCTGGAGACACTAATAGTTCTCTAGATAAAAATATTACTACTATGACTCTAATACTTAATACTTGATGTTGACTTGCATAGTATTTGTTGGAAGTCATAAAAAGAACATTTCTCTTAACTTTGGCTAAGCCATGTTGAGGGCAAAAAAGGATTGATTTAGGGGATTATGTGAGGAAAGCTCTTGATAATACCTAAAATCATTTTCTGTGACTCTTGTATAAATGAAGAATAAATATGCAAAAGTATAGCCACTTTGGGTTTATTTGGTGAAAAGTAAAATTCTAAATTTCCCTCTTGTGATATTTAGACACTGCTGAAACATATGATTGAAAATAAGAATTAAATGTTTATAATCATATTTGATAATGGGTCATAACACCACCAGTGGTCCTTATGTGCATAATCGTTTTGCATCCAAGAATTAATATCGTGGATGAAGACAGAGGACATAAGGGTACAGAGGGGCTGGGTTTTCTGAGTTATCCAGAAGTTAGAACCCAGAACCCATGTGTCTGCTTGCAGGGGTACCCATGGATAAGGAAGATAAAAACAATTAGTTAAAAAAATTATTTTCTTGCAAGATTTATTTATTTAAAGACAGTTACAGAGAGGAAGGAAGAGGGGCAGAGAGAGACATCTTTTATCCACTGGTTCACAGCCACAGTGGCCACAAGGGTCAGGGTTGGGCCAGGCAAAGCCAGAAGCCAGGAGACTCTTCCAGATCTCTCATGTGGGTGCAGAAGCCCAGGTACATGGGCCATCTTCTGCTTCTTTCCCAGGCCATTAGGAGGTAGCTACCCTGGAAGTGGAACAGCCAGGACTTGAACTGGTGCCCATATGGGATGCTGGCCTCCCAGGTGGTGGTTTAACCCACTACACAATGCCAGCCCAAAAAATGTTTTCTTTTAAAGAAATGTTTTCTTTTAAAGATTAATTTATTTGAAAGGCAGAGTGACAAATATACACAGAGAGAAAGAGAGTGAGTGAGAGTGAGAATGAGAGCGAGCTCTTGTATCTATTGATTCACTCTCCAAATGGCCATGATGATCAGGGTGGGCCATGCTCAAGCCAAGAACCTGGACCTTAATCTGAGTCTGCCATATGGGTGAATGGACCTAAGCACTTGAGCCATTTTCCACTGCCTTCACAAGCACATTAGGAAGCAGCTGGATCAGAAGCAGAGAAGCCAGGACTCCAACCTGCACAATATGGGATGCCAGCACTGCTGCAGGATATGGCTTAACCTGCTGTACCACAATTCTGGCCTCAGTTGAAGAAATTTTGAATAACAAAGGAAAACTAAAAGAAAAAGTTAGTCTTAAACTTATGTTCATTGATAATTACCTTTTGAATAACTATAAATTTCTTTCCATTTTTTTAATACCATCTGTTCTGTTAATACAACCTCAAGGCACATTTGTTTAAAACATTTAGGTAAGGGTGGGCATTGTGGTGTACCAGGTTAAGCTTCTTCTCATCATGGTCACATAACACACTGGAGTGTCTCAGATGGAGTTCTGACCCCACTAAACACCTGCCCCTTGAGCAGAGGATTTTGATTTTTTTTTTAAATCTATTTATTTGAAAAACAGAATGGGGGCCAGCACTGTGGCTTAGTAGGTGAATCCTCCATCTGCAGCGCCAGCATCCCATATAGGCACCAGTCATTTCCTGGCTGCCCCTCTTCTGATCCAGCTCTCTACTTACGGCCTGGTAAAGCAATAGAAGATGGCCCAAGTGCTTGGGCCCCTGGACACATGTAGGAGACCTGGAAGAAGCTCCTGGCTCCTGGCTTCAGATTGGCACAGCTCTGGCCTTTGGGGCCATTTGGGGAGTGAACCAGAAGATGGAAAACCTTTCTCTCTGCCTCTTAAACAAATAAATAAAATATTTTAAAAAAATACATAATGACAGAGAGAAAGAGACATCCCACCCTTCTTATTCATCCTCAAATATCCAGAATAGATGGGTCTGGGCCAAGGTGAAGCCAGGAGCCTGAAACTCCACTCTAGTCTCCTACATAGGTGGCAGGAGCCCAAGTACTTTGGCTACCATCTGATACCTTCCAGGTACATTAGCAGGGAGGAGGATGAGAAGTGGATCATCTAGGCACTCAGATCTAGCCATTTGGATATGGGTGCCAGAGTCACAAGTAGCAGTTTAACCTACTGTGCTGCAAAGCTGGCCCCCAAATTTTGAACTTTAATATATGTTAGGATCATCTGGAGAGCCTTGTTAAACAGCAGTTATTAGGACCTACCCCAGGAATGCTGCTTTAAGAACAGCATTTCTAACAATCCCTAGATGTTACCAGTGATTGGCATGGGGATGACACTTGGAAAACAACTGAACTAAAACATCTGTTAGGAAGAATTAGACACCAGGATAGTAAGGATGCAAGGGAAATGTCCTCATTTGGTTACAATAAAATCCTAAGGACTGAGAATCAAAGCAGTACCTTTATTTCGGGGAGGAAAAAAAAACACACAAAGATCACCCAGTTGTTTCCCACTGTGCCTAGCCATGCCCTTGGGGGCTTCTGCTGCTTTCTTCCCCCCTGCTACAACAGAGATGAGATGCTTTTTGCTTTACTGTTCTAAGCCAATTGTCCTCTATACTTTATCTATTGGTTTCCTTGAAAATAGCTAAGATAGAATTATTCAAAATTACTTTACCAACATGAACACAGGATAAGAAGTAGAAAAATGTCTAAAGGAGCAGGAAGATATCTAGCTTACCTATTATAAATATCTGAGAGTTCTATTAGTTAATTATCTCCAAAAAAAATGTATGTCTGAAGTTTTTCACCCCTAGTCTTTCAAGATGGCTTCATTGCAGTGATTTGGTCTTGGACAACATCTTAGGCTTCTTTCCAGCTCCCTTGCTTTCCACAGCCCAGGCTTTCTCCACGTGGCTGGAATCATGCCCCTTTTCACCTTGTGTGAGTTGTCTTCTGGTCACCATGTGATTAAGGCTATTTAGGGCCTACTCATTTGGTTTAGCTTCAGGAACATACTTCCCTAGGCAACTAACAAGACTTGGAAATTGATAAAGGGTTGACCCAGTCCAAGTCAACAAACACTCAGGCCATTTTCACTGTTAATTTATAGATAGCAAAGCAGAATAACTTTTCAATTATAACACAATTCTGGCACATAAGTAGCAGGAATTTTACACGCCTACTTTAACTAGGCTCTGGGGGAGGAGTAATGATGTTGGAGCTGATGAAAGAAAATCTTCTCCAACAACTTAGTTTTAGACACAGAGAAATTAAAGATCCAAGCAGTTGACTTGCTCAAGGTCATGTGGTGGAGCTGAGATGTGCTCTTTCCACTGCATCACCCCGGAATTTCCTAAACACTCCAACCAGACTTACACCTTTTCTCTAAAGAAAGTGAGAGAGAGGTCAGAGTCCTTATTTTTAAACTTGCATTAAATGGAAACCTTTGAAAGAGCAGGTGGTGGTAATGCTATGAATTTGGCTCGGCCTGGGAACACAGAGGTCATGATATTTTTCACATTTAGTAACTTCAAAAATATAGGGATGATGTAAACTTCCTAAGACTTGTTGCCAGCCTAGTGATCCTGGTGACTCTGGGCAGGAAGGCGTACCATTGGTCATAGCAGGCACATGTGTGGCCAATCACCTTGCTCTAGACAAGAGAGATGCTCTGGTAATGCTTTCAGATGGCTTCCTTGCTTACAGTAACACTAGCAAGGCTGCTTAAATTTCCTATTAGACACATGACAAAAATATCTTATGATGTGAAGAAGTTGCTAAGACCAAACAGTACTTTACTTCATAGAGTTGAAAGATTTAGTGAGTGAACAATATTCAATGTTCTTTGCATGTTCTCCAGCTCATAAAACTGTGATATGAAAACTTAATTCAAATGTTTGATGTGCTGAGTTAAATCTGTCTGCTCAATATAGAGTCTGTCTTGGCCTCTGCTTATAGTAACATCCTGTTGATGGAAGAATCACACAAGCATAGGTCACACATGAAAGGAACAGTCACAGTGATCATCTGGTTATAAATGAGGTAACTGAAGCACAAAGACAAACAACAGACTGAGCAACTTAACCCACAACATTGACAGAACTGGAATTAGAACCCCTATCTCTTTCCCAGTCTGTTGCTTTCTTCTCTGATCAGATAGCAATGTTCATTGTACTTTGCAACTGGCCCATTTACAAAGTTTTAATTTAATAATATTTGGCATAAAAGATGAAATGCATTCAATGTGCACCACATAAAAATTTACTATACATATGTACTGTGTACCCTATATTGTAGCTTAGATCCCTAGAACTTGTTCATCTTTTAAAGGATATAACTGAAAGTTTGACTTCTTTAACCAACACTACCACTTCAGACCTCTACCACCACTTCCAACACCACCCAGTCCCCTGTCACCTACTGTTCTGCTCTCTACTTCTGTGAGTTGACCCTTTTTAAAAACTCACTTCAACATCAAATGCAAGGACTGTTAGAATCCTGAGTTAAATATACTTTAACACTACCTTTAGAATACAGGTCCCAGTAGTTTGCATTAATTCTTTTATCCTACTGGAAGTTCTCATATTACACTTTGTGTATTCACCGTGTACAGGATCATGAAGAATAGATTAAATCTAAGGATATTTCCAGGTACAAAATTCTGGATTCTTTATATATAATGATAACCCCTGTTCAGATATCCTGCAATGGTTCCCAAGTAAACTGTTAAAGATGACAAGGAAATATGGACAATTAACATGAAAACTGATTGTAATGTGTTTCTTAATAAGGAAAGTGTTGATAATTTAAAATTATATTCTCTAGAATATTTTGGTCCCAAGATAAAAGGATAAATGATGGAGGTCAGCATTATGGCATAGCAGTTTAAGCTGTCACCTGCAAAGCCAGCATCCCATATGGGCGCTGGTTTGAGTCCCAGCTGTTCTGCTTCCAATCCAACTCCCTGCTAATATGACTTTGAAAGCAGTGGAGCATGGCCCAAGTGCTTGAGTTCCTGTGCCCACATGGGAAACCCAGATGAAGCTCCTGCTCCTGGCTTTGGAAGGGCCCAGCTCAGGCCATTGCAGCCATCAGGGGAGTGAACTAGTGGATGGAAGATTTCTTCTTCTCTCTCTTTCTCTTTCCAACCCTTCCCCTCTCCCTCTCTGACTCTGTCTTTCAAAGAAATAAATCTTAAAAATAAAAGGAAAAAAAAAGGTTATATGATGAGTTGCTGTAAATGGCAGAGTTTTTTAACCTTAAAGTTTTAATAACAGCTCTGTTAATTATATCCCAAATTTTGGAAAATTAATGTTTTTTCTATTAATATAAAATGAAACCTGTAGTAATTCTAACTTGTAGCATGTGAATCATCATTCTCTGAACAAATGTCCATGAGTTTGTAATGGAAATTAAGAAAACTAAAAATCACTTTGTCTGATTTTAAGATAGCAGCATGTCCCTGTCGGTTTTTACATATTCTTTAATAAATCATTAATATTTTACTATTAATTTACATGTAAAGTTTAGAACATTTTAGCTGCATTGACCTTCAACTGGTATGGGAGCACTGAAAGAAAAACTAAATAAGATTTTATCTCTGTGAAAACAGAGTTGGACACAATTAACGCTAACCCTTTAAATACTGCTGACATCTACTTATATTCTTCAGCAACTCATTGTATCAACAGGCATGAAATGAAGAGTGCAATGGACTAAGAATGCAAAAATCTGAGTTTGAACCTGGCCCTAGTACATTGTTCAGATTGTTAAATAGGTCACTTTTTGTATCTGGGTTCAGTTTTTTGATATGTAAAATAAGGATGGTATTTACTACATGATTCAAATGCCTGTCCCAAGAAGGGAAAGATGTATCCATAAACAGCAAAAAGTTTAGGGGCTAGCAAAATTAAATTCCTTCTGTACTCCCACATGCATCTGAATTACTTAGCATCAGAAAATAACCAGGCTCCTGGCCATGTGGATTCGGCTTTCTCTACCAGCAAACAGCTGGTAAAATAACCAGGTGCATTTGTCTTCTGCAGAAGAAAATACAAAGTTGTCTGTACTTCAAATCCAGTGTCCCACTGAGAAATAATTTGAGATTGTTCACTCACATTCTAGTGGTTCCAGTCACTGCCAATTTGATCTCTGCACATGTATTACATTTCTGAAGGATTTATTCCCCCTCAGCCCATGGCCAACACAGAGTTCAAATCCCAGCCCCTCTGCCCATAGTCCTACTTACAGCCTACATGGCATGCTCTGCCTCACCCTCCCCATTTATTCTCCTCCTTGTTCCAGGTTGATTTCCCCAGAACATAAATCTGATGATGGCCCAGACCTACTTAGCTTAATTTTCACATGATTGGTTCCAGCCTATCTTTCTAATCGCAGTTCCCTTTCCACTCCCAACCACACACCCCATACTCCACCTCAAATAAACATGTTCCTCTAGAATATTAGGTTATTTATTGAGCAGTCTCAAGACAGCAGGTGCTTCTACAGATCATTTAATCAAAGGATAACACTTCATGACAGGCATTATCAGTTTTCAAGAGAACTTGGGTAACTGGCCTGAGGTTTTTAGCTGTACCAGGTTTGAGTAGGGCCTAAATACAGGTCCTTGTCTCCATGCTCTTTTCACTTGTCTATTCTGGTGCCCCTGAGAGATTCTACACTATGTATATGCTGTTCTTTTATTCTGTAATTTTTTTTTTCATTTCCACTTGTTTGCATCCTACTCATTTCTTGAACCTATTCAACCTATAACATGTCTGTGTTTTCTGTTTAATTCCTCTAATGGAATTAGTATTCTGTCTTCTATGACACAGCACTTTGCATACAGACATCCATAACATTAGGAATTATAGTTGAAGTACTTGTGTGCATACCTGAGACTCCTATTGGATTGTAAGACCCTGGGCAGGTGTTTAGCATAGTGGTTAGGTATTGTTGGGATGTCTGCATCCCATACCGGAGTGCCTGGGTTCAAATCCTGGCTCCATTCCAATTATAGCTTCTTGCTAATGTACACTCTGGGAGGCAGCAAGTGATGGCTCAAGTGGTTAGGTCCCTGCCATTCATGTGGAAACCTAGATTGGGTTTCAGGCTTCTGGCTTCAGCCTGACCCAGCACTGGCTACTGAGGCATTTTGAGAGTAAACAAATGAATGGAAGAACCACCCCCCCCCCAACTCAAATAAATAAATTAAATTTTAAAAAAAGAATGTAAGTTCCTGAAAGGCCCATGTTAACTCCACATCTGACATTTAGTGCAGTGCCTGGAACATAGCAGGTCTTCACTAAATGCCTTTTGAAATATTTATTAATACATGAATAAAATATTTCTATTTTATTTGTATTATGTTCATTTCCAAAGTTAGGTATTATAGAAAGATAGCAAATTCAATCACTACACAGTACTGGGGGCTGGCACAGAAGAAACTTAGAAAAGAGCAGAGCTCAAACTTCAAAAATAACTAATTTATGATCTAAAATGTACTATTCATGACAAAACTAATTACTCCTAAAATAAACTGCAACCATTTTCCTGTAAATGACTCAAAAATTTTTTTCAAGTGATATCGTGGTTAAAAATAGCCATTTTGCCTAAATTGCTCACACATTAATCTGCTTCCAATCTTGGAACAAAATAAACTTCCAGTCTTTCTATGGGGATAGGTGGTTTTGTCTTCCTGCATGAATTCACAGCTAAACAGAGGGGTGGATGTGTTCCAGAGCAAGTGCTACATTTTCAGTTCATTACCACAAGAATGACAATTACAAAGATACAAGCATATGAGCCAATTTCAGCTTTTGTGGAAATTACTATTGAAGTCATGCAAGAAGACTTTCCAGATTTAGTCAGCTGTGCCCATTTCCCCATCCAGGGCAGAAAGTGTTCCAGCAATCTAACATGCAAGAAGACTTCATTTGTATGAAATCTGCTAGCTATTCTAAGGAAGGCAAATAAAGGCAAATTAACTACAGCTAACTGTGATGCACATCTTTGAAATGTGATAAATGAAAAAGACAGCTTCCTTTTGGTAGTGATTATTAAGCATGACAAGGCTCACAGGGCTCTCAGTTCCCCTTTGTGATATCACTCCATTGCAGGCCCTTCCATTTCTGCCCATCAGAGAAGAAACTACTATCATTACCTCTCATTTGGGACCAAAAAATATTCCTAAAACACAAGTAGTATCTTGTGATAAGTTTTCCATGAGTCTCACCACCTAGGATAACAAAAGAAACTTTAAAAACCTACTTAACCTCAACCTGGAATGCTGTTCCCTACCCTATAAACTCCCTTGATTCTGTATTCTTCACAGTGCATGCTGATTACCACTTTCCCAAAGTATCAGATCAATTCATATGAATCTTTGCTCTGAATAACCACATCTTCGTTTTTCTTGTTTTACATTGAATTCCTTTATTGTAAGTTAGCAAAGCCCCAAAGGCAGACACAGTGTTTCACTTATTTTTGTATCTTGCAAAGCATCTGAGGAAGTGCCCCATCAAGCAAGTTGCCTTGTTTATTGAATGAATGACTGAAGAACTAATGAGTTGCTTGCAATTAAATGTAAGAAAGATTTAGTCATGACTGGACTGCTTCTCTTGAAAATTCCTCATCTGAAAGGACACTCTAACTAGGAAAATTCAAGTAATATTGTGGAGAAATCTCATGAAGCTGAAATCATTAAGAAGCAACAAATCATATCATACCGATGAACTACCTTCAGGGTTCCAAGTGCCCTTATACTTTGTTAGCTCTTGGCATTCTATCCAAAAATAATTTTATAAAATCAGTACGGTAGGGTTTTAGATAATTAAAAAATGTAATTTTTTGTTAGTAAAAGCAACTATTTATTCTCCATTAAATTCCTTTCATTACATACAGTCATATTGTCAACAAAACTTTCCACATAATACAACTTTCCACATAATATATTAACCCACTGTAAAATATATTTCTATAATAAGCAGTTGGTACATCTAGTCAGTTTTGTTTGCAAATGGATGGGTTAGGGTTAGGGTTAGTTTTAGGGTTACAATAATATATTGTAGGCAACTAGAAAGAAAGGTAATTAACCCATTTCAGTAACATAAGAAATGTCAAATTGGTAAAAACCCATGTTACTGTTTATCAGAATTGGCAAATTAGATATTTAAATTGATATTATTTAAAAATGTCCTGATGAAGACACAGAGTACGTATTAAAATAGTTTACATAAAAAATGCTTTACAAACATGGTTTTGATTTGTTAGACTTCACTAGTAGATTATATTATTAGCAAGTGTGTACTGCACACTTGCTGTGTACAAAGCACTGTCCTGGAAGATGTGGCAAAGTGAGAACTCTGCCCTCACCTATGCACTTGGGAAATTTGTGTGTGTGTATTTTAAATTTTACTTGAGGTATACAAATTTCATTTTCTTCATATATACAGATTCAGGAATGTAGTGATATTTCCTACTGTTATCTCCCTCCTGCCAATGCTCCTACACTTCTTCCTCCTGCCTCTCCTATTCCCACTCTTAATTTTTATAAAGTTCTATTTTCAGTTCACTTTATACTGATAAATTTAACCTTACACTAAATAAAGAGTTCAACAAATAGTATAAAAAAACACTATTCCTGAACAGTAGAGACAAGGACTATAAATAATCATTGAATCTAAAATTACATTTTAGGTACTCTATTAGTTACCACAGATCAGGGAAAATATATGGTATATGTCTTTTGGGGACTGGCTTATTTCACTAAGTATAATGGTTTCTAGTTGCATCCATTTTATTGCAAAAGACAGGAATTCATTTTTTTAAATTGCTGAGTAGTATTCCATAGTGTATATATACCTTAATTTCTTTATCCAGTCATCAGTTGATGGACATCTTCGTTGAATCCACATCTTAACTACTGTGAATGGAGCTGCAATGAACGTGGTAATACAGATAACTCTTTCATATGCTGATTTAATTTCCCTTGGGTAAATTCCCAGGAGTGGGATTGCTGGGTCATATGGTAAATCTAATATCAGATTTCTGAGGAATGTCCATACTGTCTTCCACAATGGCTGCACCAGTTTACATTCCCATGAACAATGGATTAGGGCACTTTTCCCCTCACATCTTCGTCAGCATTTTTTGTTTATTTCTATATGACAGCCGTTTTAACTGGAGTGAGGTGAAATCTCACTGTGGTTTTGATTTGCATTTCCCTGATGGCTAGTGATCCTGAGCATTTTTTCATGTGTCTGTTGGCCACTTGAATTTCCTCTTTTGAAAAATTCCCATTCAAGTCTTTTGCCCATTTCTTAACTGGATTGGTTTGTTGTTGTTGAATTTCTTGAGCTCTTTATAGATCTTAGATATTAATAATCAATTTCATAGTTTTACTCAACACAATCAAGGCAATTTGACAAACCCATAGCCAGCATCTTATTGAATGAGAAGGAACATTCTTCAACACAGCCAAAAAAGCAGTATTTGAAGAAAGATGAATTTCTTTGCAATGAGATCATAAAAAATTATCACTGTTAATCAAAATGGAACTCTGCTTTCCTTGACTGACAGAGTCTTTTGAAAGCAGAGTTCCATTTTGATTAAAAAGATTGACCAAGTGTATGAGGTAGTCATGGAAGAGAAACAATTCAAAAACTGGAGTTTGATGTTTTGATGCTAAGCTTTCAGTTGTCTCCTCTGTGAAATGCGAATATTAATTTGTTTTCCTTGCACTTTATAAGAATAGTCTAAGAAGGAGGCTTTAGAACTTTCTCAAACACAAAGCCTGTGCAGGGGCAAGAGCCGAGGCTGGGTCAAACTGAGCTAGGAGCCCAAATCTCCAGAAGGAATCTGGAGCCCAGATCAGGGATCAGGGAGCCCAAAACTGCCACATCAGAGGCGGAAATCCAAGAAATTGAGCCATCACCTCTTACCTAACAGAAAACACATTAGCAAAAAGCTGGATTGGAAGCAGAGTAGCTGGTACTTCAACCAGACACTCTGATATGGGATGAGAACATCCCAAAAGGTAACATAAGCACTGAGCCTTACATATACCTTTGAGATTTATTTTTCTTGTGGGTTATATCAGACTTATCCAAGATGTACTTTAATTTGGGTTAAAATATTTTAAGTCAAAATAACAGCATCCTAATTTTGTGAAAACTCATTATACTTCATCTCTATTAAATGGATTATATATTTATAGATTCTTTTAAAAAAAAAAGTCAGAGATGGAGTGAGGTTAATGAATCCAGGAATGAAGCCACACAGGGAACGCTTCCCCAGGACTCTGGGCAGAGGAGTTAGAAGAAGAATCTACCCAGTCCAAGGCTGAATATCCAAAATGCATTGCTAGTTTCAAAAAGCCATATTACCAAATCTATTCATCAAGTCTATTGTTTTTTTGCTTACTCCGTTGGTATTTGGGCTTTCTCTTTATTGAATCCTTCCTACTACTTTTCTCAAGTTCATTTCATTGGTATCTTTCTAATTCATCCTTCATGCTTGGCTACTTTCTTCCTTGATTTGTAATGTAAGCATTAAAGAGTGAGCTGCCTTTGAGTGTAATTTTGGCTTTGAAGCATGAATAAATAATTATAGTCAGGCATGAATAAATGATGATATATCTATATGATGCAATATTATGCAACACTTAAATACTTCTAAATGATTTTATCACAAGCAAAAAAAATGTTCACAGTGAGCTATTAAGCAATAACACAAATGTTCTAAATTAAGATTTAAAAAAAATTTTTTTATTTATTTGAAAGGCAGATGGGGGGGGGGGGAAGGGCTTCCATCCTCTGGCTCACTCCCCAGATGGCCATGACGACCAGAGCTAGGTCCAAAGCCAGGAGCCAGGAGTTTCTTCCAGGTCTCCCATGGGGGAGCAGAGGCCCAACAACTTGAGTTGTTAATACAACTTGTATTAACAGGGAGCTGGCTTGGATGTGGAGCAGCCAGGACTTGAACCAGTGCAAATATGGGATGCTAGGACGGCAGGCAGCAGTATTATCTGCCATGCCACAACACCAGCCCAGTAATATTAATTTTTACATCCACCATTAAGTGTATGTTGATCTCAATATTGCAAAAATATAAATTACACATATATAGAGTTATCTAGAAAAAAGGAAGTAAATAGACAACATAAAATTATTGTATAACTATTTATGGTTTAATTTTATTTTCATCAATATTTTCCCAACCATTTGCTATGAGACAAAATGAATTTTATAAGATGTAAACAAGAAATGGATGTTTTTCATTACCAAGGCTCATGCCACAAGAATTGTCCATTTCTACCTGGCCTCTGGGCTGCTCAAAGAGAATTCCAATTGCCTTCTTTGCCTCTTGTTTTTATCTGTTTCTCACTTTTTTCTCCACAGTAGAAACAGGGGTCCACAAATCAGAACCCTTCAAAGATTCTTCACTGTCTATGAAACAGAATTTGAAATCTTAAAGCTACCAAGCTCTGTTTTGTATCACCTAAGTGTCTGTCTATGTATATCACTCACTTTATCTTGACACAAACTCCACATTGCAGTTAAACAATATGCAATCCTACTTTATGTTTGCAAGGTCCAAGTCCTGCCATTTTTCCTTTTAGAATAACACCATTCCCTTGGGGCCAGCACTGTGGCATAGCAGGTAAAGCCGCCACCTGCAGGGCCAGTGTGCCACATGGGTACTGGTTCAAGACCTGGCTGCTCTGCTTCTGATCCAGCTCTCTGGATCCAGGGTCCAAGTCCTCGGACCCTGCCCCGATGTGGGAGACCTGGAGGAAGCTCTTGGTTCCTGGCTTCGGATCAGCACAGCTCCAGTTGTTGCAGCCATCTGCGGAGTGAACCAGTGGCTAGAAGACCTCTCTCTCTCTGTCTCTGCCTCTATGTAACTCTGCCTTTCAAATAATAAATAAATAAATCTTAAAAAACTCCTGACTTGTCATGTATAAAATGTAATAAAAAATGTCCAGATCCTTACTACCTTAGCTGGAATAAACGTTTTCCTTATATCTTTTTATAAAGCACATTCTATTGCCTTCAACTTTGTTACTCATGCTATTTGTAATATGAAATATCAAAATTAATTGTTGCAACAAAATTCAGTGTATGTGTTGTCTATTGTCTTGAAGTACTGTATTTAATGGCACTCTGTCAGCTCCCTACACATCACATGGTGAGACTTCCAAAGAGTCAATGCTTAGCAAAAGATGAAAAGGCATTATTACATAAACCTTTCCTTTTCTTTTCAAAGTCATGATGCTTTGATATCCTAGGTATCTAGTTTATTGCTTTTTATTGGTGGTAGTTGCTCGCTTTGGGATTTGCAAACAGAATCTTGAGTATTCAAACACCAGAAGTGTATACAGTATTTTTTTTCTCTAATTGTGAGATGCAAGAAAGCCCATTCCATGAAATCAAAACTGATAGAATGGATCTCTAATTCAGGACTGTAGGTGACAACAGAGATGAGAGTTGATTGTGTGTGTTGGGGGGAAGGGAAGGATGTATATTTCCATTGAGGTTTTCTGAGCAAGTAGGCATTTAAAGGTCAGACAACTGAGCCAGATGATACAGATCAGAGATGAGCAGTAGACGCATGTGGTAAGAAGAAAGCCCATGCCTCCACAAACATCCAAGAGAAGTGCTATTTCCTATGGCCTCCTTTTATATGTTCCCATGCTGTGAAGTGTAGGACATACAGCAGCAGTTGTCGGGCTGGTAACAATATGGTCTTTTCACACTATTTTCTCTTTTCCTGCATATTAATAATGAGGGGCATGTTAGCTCTCTCTAAAGATTAGTGAGACAGTTTTCAACATTTAATAAGGCTCTCTGATCATACTAAAGCTAATCTGCCTTTGGGATTTGTCAATGTCCTATAAAATCCTGAAAACTTGGGTATGTTACAAGAAATAAATAATAAGGGCATTTGGTTCAAGACATCAGACATCAAAAAGGAAGGGAACAGCAGAGCAATACACTGCCTCTGTCACAGATATTCCAATCACCCAACAGGTAGTGTCTGGTTATGTAAAAAAAAAAAAAGAAAAAGAAAAGAAAAGAAAAAGAGAGAAAGAGAGAGAGGAAAAAAAAATAACTGAAGCAGATTCTCTTAAGTGCTCAGACACATCCTGGCACTTTCTTGGAGCCCAGATCAAAGAGAAAGTAAGACAAGGGTTCTCCACACCTCTGAACAAAAGCCAAAATGAATTTAGCACAAGAAATCTTCAGATTCTAATATGCAACTCTTTGTACTTCTCAAGACCTGTGTGTCTCTATCTAAAAAGCAAGTGGAAGCACACTAGATATGAGAATAAGGAAGCTTATTTGAGCCAGTGTGAGGATGTCCTCCCAGTAACACATCTTCTGGTTGCCTAAAAAAATCCTCCAAAATGGTGTTGAGAAAGTTATTTTTAATAGAGAGAAGAGATAAAATAGGGATTACAACAAAATGATTGCTACAATTATGTTGGTTAGTAAGAACAGTACAGGTAGTTGATTATTACTTAATTTATGTTGTGTATCCTAGGAAGAGAAATTACAAGGACAAGTTTTATGTAAGTTATTTATCATACCAAATAGTGTCAGTCATGGGTAAGTACAATTTGGTTAAGATTAGGCATCCGGGCCGGTGCCATGGAGCACTAGATTAATCCTCCGCCTGTGGCGCCAGCATCCCATGTGGGTGCCAGTTCTAGTCCCAGTTGCTCCTCTTCCAGTCCAGCTCTCTGCTGTGGATTCAGAGGGCAGTGGAGGATGACCCACTTACTTGGACCCCTGTGCCCGCGTGGCAGACCAGGAAGAAGCACCTGGCTCCTGGCTTCGAATAGGCGCAGCTCCGACCATTGCGGTCATTTGGGGAGTGAACCAATGGAAGGAAGACCTTTCTCTCTGTCTCCCTCTCACTGTCTGTAACTCTACCTGTCAAATAAATAAATAAGATTCGGCATCTTTGGGATCATGCTGTAATTGACAGGGGACCCAGATCATACCACTCTGAGCTAGCAGTTTCAGTCTTGTCTGACAGACTTTCAAATTCCTTTCTCAGGTGTACGGGTGGTGGTACAGGTTAAGAGGGATCCCAAGGGAGTCCATAGGTCTCCAAAGACCATAGAAAAAGAGCATTTTAGATGCTTCACCGGTGATAACACCTCCAAAATGCTGAAGTAGAAAAGAAAAGCAGTGGAAGATATGATATGAAAGCATGTCAAGCTCATGAACATAAATGAGAGATAAACTCTGGGGATTTCCCAAAATTGTAGAGAGGAATTATTTTGGAAGGATTGAAAGAGTTGAGATCCTATATATCTGGATATGGCAAGAGTTAAATATTAACAGGTGGTTTCACTAGGGAGTTAAGGACTTGGAGCTAGTAATCCTGCCTCTGAAGACAATTTCACAGCCATGTGATGGTGGACAAGGTGTTCAACCTCACTAAGCTTCATATACTTCCTCTATAACAGGTGGGAAACATCTGGCCCATAGGCCATTTAAGACCTGGGAAATCATTTGGTCTGACCCTGTTAAGGCAAATGCAGGCAAGGCTTGAAATTCAATAAATCTACAGCAGGCTTATTTTTAAGTTGGTAATTTTGTATGGCCTGTGAATAAAGTTAATAACTATCCAAATGATCCTGGCAGAAAAACTGTTACCCATCCCTGCTCTATAAAATAGAGAAGGAATGAAACATATGTTAAGCCTCAATTAATTTGCCTTGTCCCATCCTGAAGGAAATCTCCACTTACTCTTTTACATCACAGTGCTCTATCTGACCTCACTGGATCTTTCCTAGGGTTCAAGAACATTAATTTAATTGCTCAAAACCTGAGTTAATTGGGCACAGTGGCAATATCTTTATTAAAGCCAGATTTCAAGATGATTTTTTATACTCTTGGCATATCCTTAGGAAGGTGACTAACTTTGTGCTTTTTTATGGCCTCTATGCAAGCTGAAGCCTGAGTAAATAGATGCTGGATCTGTTCTGCCTACAGAACCTTCACTCTCCTAAGCTTCTGGCCTCAGCTGGATCCTCCAATCCTATTTCATAAGACTTTCATTTGTGGGCTTTCTAAGACATTAACAATTTCAGCATTTTTCCCCATTTGGCTGCTGGTGAATATACTCTTTGGCTGGGAACTCTGGAGAAGAGGAAGAATGAATGGTAGGATTTGGGCCCTGACCAGCTGCACCCTAACCCACACCCAGAATCTATACTGGCACATTTCCAAAGAATTTTCAGAGGATTAGAGAGAATTCATGTTCAATGCTAAGCACAGTCTCTGGCACATAGTACTCCCTCAATAAATGTTACATATTGTCAGTGACACACAGGGTGATACACAAATACATGTCACTGGCTGATTATACCTGATCAAAGGGCTTCCAAATGTTTGGAATGTGCTCTAGGGCTAGAGTTATAAACATGAAAAATGGGAATGGAATGGGATTTCTAAGTCTGTCATGAATTTCTACCTGTTGTTCTGTAAGGAATGAAGTAATCATTTTTCTTTAAAGAGAGTTCTGAGAGTTCACTCTGAAATGTTCTAGAAATATCCATATAGGTATCACCTACTCTTTGGCCTTTGGGTAACCAATATTGGTGAAGAGATATGAATGCAATGTCCTCATACCTACCTTGACAGATTTTGCTTAATGAAATTGTGGAAACAGGGAGTGAAATACACTTTCTCAGACTTTTTTTATTCCTATCATAAAGTATCTTTTAGATGTTAATCTTGTAGGACTGAAGATCAGGGTTGGCAGAAAGGTGCTGATACATAGGGAGAAAGTCTGATGGTAACAAAGAAAAGTGGGATTTAGGCAAGACGAGGGAACCCTAACAGGGGCAGAGAACATGAAATGATGAACTCATCAGAACCTGTTTTCAGAGGATATTCCAGGAAGGCTTATCTTGCAACACTGTACTCAGAGAGGGCCAGACTATCAGTCAACCAATGAAAGCTGCCAGGAGCCAGTTTGAGTCACTTCTAAGCATACAATGTATGAATACATGTGTTGCCTGAGCAGAAAGGGCCATATTGTTACCCCCATCCCCTGCCCCTTTTCCTTACCCTTGCTATAAAAGACCCAGCAAATTGTTTCTCAGCAAGGCAGTTTCTTTTGAAAGTTAAGGCCCCCACTGTCTCTTTTACCTTGACACAAGTAAATAAATCTTTCATTTGAGCAAATCTTTCTTGAAACGATTATTTGATGACTCCCCAAGTGGATGGATCTTTCGAGTTCACTAAAAGTAGAAGGAGCTATGAAAGCAGTGCCTGGCATAGTGGGAAGGAGGAACACAGGCAACCATAACTGTCTTCCGATTTTATTTCTCAAGGAGTCACCAGGAATCATTATTATCGAATATCTAATATTTAGTTTTCCAATTATGGCTTTGCAATTTCCTCGTCATCTTCACATCTTTGATAAATGTATTTGAAGCTCATGGTCAACGTTGGGGGAATAGCAGAGGTGCACTACATGATTAGGGGAATCCCTAAAGGAAGAGAGAACAAGTAGCCACCTAAAGTGACTGTGGAGCCACAGGAGATGAGCCAAAATGCTGGATTTACCAATGGTCTGAATAAGAAAACATACGCACATTTCCAAAAGTGCTTGGAGACGCTGCTTATGGATAAGACCTCCTGTAGCAAACAGAGTTTGTGATATGCTTTATTATATTTAGGTGTTACAGAGCAGGATGATTTAGATGGACAGAGAACATAAGTAACTTACTCCTACACCATACTCTATTTTTTTTTATTTAGTAAATATAAATTTCCAAAGTACAGCTTATGGATTACAATGGCTTCCCCCCACCCATAATTTCCCTCCCACTCGCACCCCTCCCATCTCCCACTCCCTCTCCCATTCCATTCACATCAAGATTCATTTTCAATTATCTTTATACACAGAAGATCGATTTAGTATATACTAAGTAAAGATTTCATCAGTTTGCACCCACACAGAACATAAAGTGTAAAATACTGTTTGAGTACTAGTTATAGCATTACTTCACATTGGGCAACACATTAAGGACAGATCCCACATGAGAAGTAAGTACACAGTGACTCCTGTTGTTGACTTAACAATTTGACACTCTTGTTTATGGCGTCAGTAATCTCCCTAGGCTTTAGTCATGAGTTGCCAAGGCTATGGAAGCCTTTTGAGTTTGCCGACTTTGATCTTATTCAGACAGGGTCATAGTCAAAGTGGAAGTTCTCTCCTCCCTTCAGAGAAAGGTACCTCCTTCTTTGACCATACTCTATTTTTAAAAAAAATTATTTGAAAGGCAGAGTTTACAGAGAGACAGGGAGAGACAAAGGGAGAAGGAGAGAGAGACAGAGACAGAGACTCAGAGAGAGATATCTTCCATCTGCTGGTTCATTTTCCAAAGGGCTGTAATGGCTGCAGTGGGGCCAATCCGAAGCTAGGAGCTTCTTGTGGGTTTCTCAGGGGCTCAAGGACTTGGGCCATCCTCTGCTACTTTACCAGGCACATTAGCAGGGAGCTGGATTGTAAGTGGAACAGCAGGGAATTGAATCTGACATCCATACGGGATGCTGATACAGCTTTACCTGCTATGCCACAATGCTGGCCTCCACCGTACTCTTTTTGACCTTGAATATGTCCTCTTTATTTTCTAATAAAATGAGGGTCAAAATACATTATCTTTAAACACATGCTGACTTTTAATATTATTGACTACATTATTCTGCAGTCAAACGTTTGTGCTTAGTGTGTTCTGGTATCAGAAAATAAAAAGCTGATTAAGATATGGCCCTTGAATTCAAATATCTGTTATCTACGGGACAGAGACAAATACAAAGGATATAATTTAAATACAGTGTAAATGTATGCATAGAATGCCATGCTGGCTATAGCTTCCTAAAGATGATTCTCAAAGTTACATCAGATTGTTTGTCTGATTTCAGTACTCCCTTTCGTGGAATTTCATGGAACACAGTTGAGCGCAAGCTCCTTTGCTGATAGAATTTCTGGTACATGTAGTACTAAATGGTAGTAGCCATGGAAGTACATCTGTAGAGTAGGAAGGCTGCACAGTTAAAGGCATTGGATAGTTTGTAGTAAACTCCAGTTCTAATGTGTTTGTGGAAAATAGGATCAACAGTAGGTGAAAGACAAGAAGGAAGGACAGTGTCAGCAAAGGGCTGAATGTCACTCATCAGAAGTCACTCATGATGACAGCTGCCAGGGCTCAGAGGGCTGGATTCAGACACATTCCCGAGGCTTTGCATCACATGCCCAGGATGGTGGTCCTTGCTCATCTAAGCTCATTGCCCTACTCAGCCTCCCAGAACGTGTGCTCTCCAGGCTGCTGTATCTGCTTTCCTCCCAGAAGGGATTACTCATCTGCACTCTCACAGCCATGCCATCAACTGGGCTTCTGCTTTCCTGCTGAGACAGAGGATCTCTAGACCCACAGGTTATACAACTCAGATTCTCACATGCAGATTTCCCTGGAAAGAGGACAGGGCCATGTAGCATGCCCCTCATATTCCCAGAGCACCTAATACTTCATGTCATGTTTGTGTATCATTGGAGAAACAGAAATGCATGCTTAAAGAGATACTGGGACATTAGTCACTCACCTCAAGTTACCTGGAGGGGAGAGATCCTAACTTGTCTAGCAACTGCTGGTTACTGGATGCTAGGGCATGCTCCCAGTGTTCAAAATTTACCCTCACAGCTGTGCTTGGAGGCAGATATTTTTAACACAATATTTTACATGATGGACCAGAGCCACAGAGAGGCTAGGTAACTTGCCTTGAGTCACTAAGAGATTAAATAGAAGCTAGAAGTTCAGCCTGAATTAGGGTACCACAAAGCACATGCTCTTGGCCCCACTCTCATCAAGGAAGAGAAAGGGTAGTGGTAATACCTGGGTTTCCTTCTGGCTCCAAAATTCTATGATGCTTTTAATCCATATGTCCTGGGAGTGGGTTACTTACCACAACCACTTCCCATCTTTCTTCTATCCTGAACTGTGAGGACCATTTATGTCTTACTAACTGGTGCATCCTTGCTCTTCCAGCACACATTTGGTGTCTGAAAACTATTATTTGGATTAAATGGGGCTGAATTTTCAAAGCCTCATTTTTTTCATCTTTAAAACAATGATATGGCCCCCGCATTACCAGTTACAAGACATTGTTATGTGGCTCAAATAATGTCATGTGTTTAGAACATTTTCTGCAATATGACTGTAACATAAAATTAAGGCACACCAATATCTGCATCATTTCTCCAGAACAGGAAACAGGTATTGCCAGAATTCCAGAAGTCTCCCTTTGCTCCCTTCTAGTCATACTTCCTCACCTTCATCCCAAGGTTAGCCACTCTCCTGATGTCTAATAGAACAGGTTAATCGGGACTGTGTTTGCTGTATAATTAAGCATGATGGGACATACTATCCAGATATGACTTCTGTTCCTCAGTTGTTCGTTAGATTCAACATGTTTGGATGTAATTGTAAGTTGTACTTTCTCACTGATTTATAATATCCTATTGAGGGAGTATACCACTTTGGCATAAAAACAGTAATAGTCTTATGGTGATATTAATTTTCAGAAATTCAGATATTGATTATAACCAACAGTCTACCTGTAAAAATTCATCAACATGTCTTTTATGAACATATGGGTGTATTTCAAAGGAGTATACACCTGAAATTACAAATTCACTTGACTTTTTAGATATTTTGCCAGACAATTAACCAAATTAATTATATAAATTTGGACAATATAAAAATTAATGATGTTGATTTGGGGTTGGAGTTCAGCTGAAACAGGTGAAGCTACTACCTATGACACCAGCATCCCATATGAACAGTAACTGGAGTCCTGGCTGCTCCACTTCAGTTCCAGTTCTCAACTAATGCACATAAGAAATCAGCTAAAGATGGCCCAAGTACTTTGGCCCCTGCCACCCATGTGGGAGACACAGACAATTTTCCAAGCTCCTGGCTTAAGCTTGGTCAATGACCAACCATTATAGACATTTGCGGAGTGAACCAACAAACAGAAGATCCCTTTCTCTCTTTGTCTCTCCCTCTCTTATCACTCAGTCTTTCAAACAAATAAAAAAATCTTTTTAAAAAAGAACATTGATTCATCAAAAGACACTAATATATGAATACGAAGGTTGCTCACAAACGAGAGAAATATTATAAATAACCATTTGGGGAAACTCTGCAAGACATTGGCATAGGAAAGACTTTTGGAAAAGACCCCAGAAGCACAGGTAATCAAAGCCAAAATTAACAACTGGGGTTACACCAAGCTGAGAAGCTTCTGCACTGCAAAGAACCACTCAGCAAAGAGGCAACCAACGAATGGGAGAAAATATTTGCAAACTATGCAACGGCTAAAGGGTTAACATCAAGAACCTATAAAGAGCTCAAGAAACTCAACAACAACAAAACAAACAATCCAGTTAAGAAATGGGCAAAGGACTTAAACAGGCATTTTTCAAGTGAGGAAATTCAAATGGCCAACACACACATGGAAAAATGCTCAGAATCACTAGCCATCAGGAAACTGCAAATCAAAACCACAATGAGGTTTCACCTCACTCTAGTTAGAATGGCTGTTATACAGAAATCAACAAACAACAAATGCTGGTGAGGATGTGGGGGAGAAAGCACCCTAACCCACTGCTGGTTGGAACGTAAACTGGTGAAGCCACTGTAGAAGACAATACAGATATACCTCAGAAATCTGACAGATCTACCAAACGATACAGCCACCCCACTCCCAGAAATTCACCAAAACCAAAAGAAACAGCATATGAAAGTGTTATCTGTACCTCCATGTTCATTGCAGCACAATTCACAATAGCTAAGATCTGGAATCAACCCAAATGTCCAACAACTGTTGGCTAGATAAAGAAACTATAGTATATATACACTATGGGGTACTGATACTCAACTGTAAAAAAAAAAAAAAATGAAATTCTGTCATTTCCAACAAGACAAAGCAACTGGAAACCATTATACTTGGTAAAATAAGCCAGTCCCCAAAAGAGAGATATCACGTTTTTCCTGATCTGAGGTAACTAATACCTGAAATGTAATGTTCAGGAGTGAAATGGACGAATGAAATGGACATTCTGAGATTCCATGATTGTTTATAGCCCTTGTCTGCTCTGTTGAGGAACAGTGTTGTTGGTTTTTTTTTGTTTTTTGTTTTTCCCTTAGTACTGTTTGTTGAATTCTTTTCTCCCCAAACAGGCACAATGGCAGGAGCTGAGTTGATCTTAAGCAAGGAGCTTCTTCCAGGTCTCCCACAAGGGTGCAGGGGCCAAAGCACGTGGGCCATCTTCTATTGCTTTCCCAAGCCATAGCAGAGAGTTGGATCAGAAGAGTAGCAGCCAGGACATGTACCAGCACCCATATGGGATGCTGGTACCACAGGCGGAGGCTTAGCATACTACACCACAGAGCCAGGCCCCATGAGTGTTTACTTCATAAGGCACTGTTGGTTGTGCCATTTGGCTTTTATACCAGCAATGTAATCTTCTACATCCTTATTATTTTGTATTGTCAGTGTTTTAAGCAACAATTCGTTTCATCTAAGTTGTTAAATTTATTGACTTAGGCCAGCGCCGTGGCTCACTAGGCTATTTATTTATTTATTTGACAGGTAGAGTTACAGACACTGAGAGGGAGAGATAAAGGTCTTCCTTCCGTTGATTCACCCCCCAAATGGCCGCTACGGCCTGCGTGCTGCGCCGATTCGAAGCCAGGAGCCAGGTGCTTCCTTCTGGTCTCCCATGCAGGTGCAGGGCCCAAGCACTTGGGCCATCCTCCACTGCCTTCCTGGGCCACAGCAGAGAGCTGGGCTGGAAGAGGAGCAACCGGGACAGAATCCTGGTGCCCCAACCGGGACTACAACCCGGAGTACTGGCGCCACAGGCAAAGGATTAGCCTAGTGAGCCACGGCACCGGCCAGTATATGGAAAAATTTAATCAGAGTCAAACTGATTTTTTTGCAGTTTTAACTACTTGTTTGTGGTGGTCTGACCCCACAGAGTTACAGTACTTTTTTGTGAGGTATCATATTCTGGAAAACAAGACAGAGGGAGTAAACTGTTCCTGATTCTCTATGTTCAGAGCCCCCAGTTCAGCTGAAGTCATAGACTCTTGGGTACAAAATCTTCCCCTAAGACATTTCACTTTTCATTCTTGCAGAATAATAGAGGAAGGTCATTCTTTTATGATTACTTCCAGTTTTAGTATCCCCCAGGTTAGGGCAGGAGAAACTCTTTCACTGCAAGATATTGATACGTTTGAAATCACTGGCAGCAGCCCAAAGAGGACATTGAAAAGTGAGAATCATTATGCCTAGCACACCAGCAATACAGCAAAACATTTCGAAGTACGCTAACAACAAATGGCTTCTTTTGAAGAGCAGCTTTACAACTGACACCAACCTATAAGAGTATCTATCAGAAAGATCCAGGGTAGGTCCAGGAGTCTTCTTGACTCAAATAGAGGTGAATCCAAGGAGTCACATCTTGTGATTTAACAAAAGAATGTGTGTTTAGCAGAATCCAGTAGAATCCTGTCCAGATGGCATCTGGTTGATCTTGACAGGATCCCAGTTCTTAAGTCCTTAAGGAGACCTGCTCTTCTGATTCACAGGGGTAGAACTTCTCGTTGATGGGACAGGGTAGGTTCATATTTGCATATTGGTTGGAAGCAGTCAATATCTGTATCTTCCCTAACTATATTATACGTTTTATGGCTCTTCCAATTTCCACATCTGGGCAGGTCAACATGCCATCCATCCAGGGAAAGGGTCTCCTATACCAGAACTAAAATGCGCTAAAACCTAATGTTCCTTTTGCAACTGCTCTAACTCAGGTTAACACAACAGGTGAGAGCTTTGACAAATCTTTCTGAGTTTCCTGGAGATTTTTAGCTAAGTTATCTTTTGGGTCCAGTTGTTTGACTCTTTCCTGATGACTGGAGTCTCCAGGCAGCATGTGTTTTTGAACATATACCCCCCATGTCTGGGACACTCCAGCCACCAAGTCTGAAATAGAAACCTAACCGTTATCACTTGGCACAGTTGTAGGCAGATCAAATCTTGGGATAATTTCCCGTGGAAGGCTTCTAATGGCTTCCTCAGCCTTTTTGGCTCTTCAAGGTACCTCTTACCTACATTGCTTTGTCTAACAGGCACTTGAGGGCCTAGTCTGAATATTATTTTTAAGGCAACAGATATGTGGTTTTCTTGTTCCTTTACCTTGGATTTTGATTCTCTTAAGAATCCAGTTACACATTGTCTCTTTACCATGTGTAGAATCATACGAATACTTAGTAACTGCTCTGCCTAGGTTCTAGGTGTATCCACATTTTTCCTCTTTTGCCTATTATCCATTCCCAGGAGAATGAGTTCTTTGAAAGCTTACTTTTGGCTTCCTGTGAGTCTATTTGAGAGTACTTAGGCTCAAACTCATAAAGAAGCAGGAAAGGTCTCAGGTGTAACTAGAGGGTCTCCTCTGTCAGGGTGCCTACTTTGCAGCATGTTTCATGAACTTTTTATTACTTCAAAATCTTCCTATTGGTATCCTCAACAGTGTACAGTATCAATTTCTTCAACAATAGGTAGCAACTTGAGAATTCCTTTACCATGATTAATTTATTTGCTATCAATGTGCAGGAACCCTCTTTCATTCATATGAATTTGTGAGCATGGGCCACTGAAAAGGCATACTTGTACTCAGTACGGTTGTAGATGTAGCCAGTAGATGGTTGAATAATTTCCTATTCCCAGTTCAAGTGCCCAAGTAAGGGCTGTTATTTCTGCCTTTGGTGTAGAAGTCCCTGGAGAGAGACTTAGCTTCCACAGTTCCATGAAACATAATTTCACATCCTGCCATCCTGCCCTCTGTTGACCATTTACAATAACACTGTTATCATCTACAAACCATACTTATGTGTTAGGTGGAAGTTCACTTCTGACATCTTTCCTTCTTGAATACACCAGGTCTATCACTACAGAGCATCATGTTAGTCAGGGGATCCTAAGACTCTGACAGCCTCATCCCACTGATCCTCAGTTTATATTTCTGGATTAGCCTGAGCTAAAATATCTTCTAGAGTGGTTTTAGGACACTTGGGTGCCTTATAAAAGACAGTCAAGCATTTTACTCCCTGGTTCTTTGGAACACCCACTTCTACTCACTGTTGACTTAAATATGCAGAAGCAAACGATTTAGTTAGCAAATCTCTTCCCAAGTGAAATGGGCCAGCAAGGACATATAGAAAGAAGCGAGTTAGAACTTTAAAATCTACTTCACAGGTCAGAAGATCCAGAAATCTCTTTATATCTCCCTTCTCTGACAATCTAATATGGTACTTCCTTTGAGACAGACAGCACTTTTAGGTAGTTAACACAGAGTATGGGACTCTGATGTCAAGCAAAAACTCAACTTTCCCATAGGAAAAGGGGCTCCTCAGAGATATAAATTCTATCATGAAAATACCTTAAGATTCCTTTAAGAAACTTCTGGTCTCACCACTCTTTTTCTGTTAAGGGCAGTTGAATGGAAATAGGTTTGTCATGAGTCCCACCTTCCTCTCATCTCTGGGGATGGTCTGGATGTTTTGTTTTGTTTTTTTTTTTTCCCCAATGTCCATTCTGTTTGCACCTTCACACAGTGAACTCACCTATGTGGCTTCCTTCATATTCCTGGGCTACCTAGACCAGATTGGAAGTGATGGCCAGTAGAGTGACCTGCTTTTCCATCTTCCTGTCAGTCTTCTTGTCTTCTTCCACATACTAATTGTTGAAAACCTTAAAGGCATCTCTACTGATTGAGAGGGATTGGTCTTGGGAGTAACAGCCAATTTCTTAAGCTTTCTCCAGATGTCCAGATCACTCTGGGATATGAAGTAGGTGATTAGAGCTTCCTGACCTCCCTGGATTTCAGGGTCCCAAGAAGCACACCATCTGAGACTCACTTAGCAGAGTTCGCTCCTGGCTCTTTATATTTGTCTTAGATCACTCCAATTTTTCAGAGATTTTATTTCTTTGTACCTTTTAGCAGCATATTCCTATAATGCTTAATCTCTGTAGGCCTACTGGTATATTAGAATCTCAATTTGGGGCTGTGTTTGGAATTGATTCTTTATCCAGTCTCCACAACAGTAATCTGTAAGGTTATGCTGCTGTTAGTTTTTTCCTCTGGCCCTTGTTAGGATACCTGCCTTTTCTTTTGATGTCGGAAGGCTGTTCGTTAAGGTTTGAGTATCTGTCCAGGTACAGTTATGAGTATAAAGACACTTCTTATCAGTGACAAGATCCCTCAGGGTTGCCTCTCAGGTCTTTAATGTGTGCCTTCCAATTATGCAAGACAGAGGTGGTGAGCATCACATGCACATTTATCAACATTCTTTCCTCATCTGGCAATAGGCATAGGGGAATAAACCCCCCTCAGGCTTATAGCTACTCCCATGTTAACTAACATTGGTCATGCCATTGGGAGGCGGTCCATGTGGTACCATCCAGACAGAGGACCAGGTACAGGGTCAGAAAAACAAGGTGGTGGGTTTTGTAGATCCTCTTTCAAGCTACTCTTTTTTCCCCCCATTAAAGGGCCTTTGGGGTTAGACTTTATTCCTTAATTGATTTTAAAAAACAGACAAGAAGGGCCCAGAAAAATGCACAAGTTACAAAAGATGAGGATGGTAACCTTTACATGATTATTTTCAAAACCTTGCAGTGGGTGCCCCAGTATACATGATGGAAAAGAAGTTTATCACAAAGATGATTGTTTAGGGTAGCAACTTAGGTCACACTTGGGATGCTAGCATCCCATATTGGAGTGCTTGGTTCAAGTCCTGGCTACTCTGTTTCTGATCTACCTTCCTGTCAATGCACATCCTAGCAGTCAGTAGATGATGGCTCAAGAAGTTGAGTCCCTGACACCCACACTGGGGACCTGAATAGAGTCCCGGGCCCTTGGTGTCAGCCTGGCCCAGTCCTGGATACTGTGGGCATTTGGAGTGTGAACCAATAGACAGATCTGCCTGTCTCTGTCATTCTGTGTGTCCACAGAATTAAATAGACAATTTGAAAAATTGTTTATTCCAACTTGGTAGGTATAGAAAACTGGCAAAGCTCACAAACCACTGGGGAATGAATGAAGGAAGAATAAATCAGACTTCATACATAAAATCAGAACACAGTGGAGAGACAAAGCAAGACATCACAGTTCTTATCAGTTATAAACATGAAGTCCCCTATGACTTTCCACTTGTTCCCTGTAGAGATCTCCAAAACTGAATAAAAAGCTTCCATATCTGGGAAGCAGAAAAAGAGAGGCTCAAGTAAAGAGAGAAACTTGGCCCAGAGACTTCTCAGATTACTCTTTTTATGATGCTCAAACTCCCAGAGAAAAACCAGATACTTCATTCTGGCATCCTTGAAAATGATGTCCCTATCGCCCAATTCATTCATAATGGTGCTCTTCTCACTCTCACTTTTATCAACTCTCAGCAATAGCAAGTCAGATCTTGACCACATGAGGGGCTTGGGCAGAACTTGGATCTCCAAGTTAGCAACTCTTGACTGGCAGACATCAAGTGGAACTTCCCATACCCATGAAGTTTTTGTAGTATACATCTCTCTCTCTACATAAATATTTAAAATCTGACTCAGACTGATTTCTCACTTTAGTCATTCCTTTTGTTTGTGGTCATCTTGTCCCATCTGTGTACAATGCTGTAAAATAACCTCCCTTGAATCATCCTTTGAAACACAAACTCAAGGGAGTAAGTGCTTCAGATTCTCTGTTCCAGCACTGATCTCCCACCACCACCACCACCACCACCACAGGCCTTTTGTCTAAATTCCATACTCTTTGTGACAAATTATATGTCAGTGTTTTGTTCATTTCATTCTACTATTTTCTTGCTTGTGTGGTGGTTGATACAAGCCTGCTATAATTCTCCTTCTCCTCTTCCTCCTTCTTTTTTTTTTTTTTTTTTTTTTTTTTTTGAGCAGATTGTTGACCCCTAGCTTGGTCATCAGGGACACTGAGGTGCAAGGCCAAAAACTGAAAGAACACTTGCCGAGCAGATGGGTCATTCTTTATTCAGGCAGCAACAGAAAGCAACAACAGCATAAGTGACAAGAACACAACAGCAGGCCTCAAGAGCTTCCACAATTGTGATCCTTAGCCAAAGAGTTACTCAGCAGAAAGTATAAGAGCCTTACTGGGCCCAACGACCAGCACAAAATTTAACTATGACTGGGAACTGGAAGCCATGGAAGCATTGATAAGAAGGCACAGCAATGTGCAATCTTAACACTATTAACCTGTTTACTTGTATTTTCTTATGGTTCCAACACAGGTTAGGCCACCACATACAATGCTACATTCCCACATCAGCATGCCAGTTCGTCTTGGCTGCTTCACTTTCATTTTTTAATTATTTTAAGATTTATTTGTTTGAACACTGAAGTTACAGAGGGAAAAAGGGAGAAGGGGAGAGGGGGAGGGAGGGGGAGAGGGGGAGAAAGGGGGAGAGGGGGAGGGAGAGGGAGAGGGAGATCTTCCATCTGCTGGTTCACTTTCCAGATAGCTGCACTGGAAGTACCAGGCCAGGCCAAAGCCAGGAGTTAGAAGCTTCATCCCAGTCTCGCATGTGAGGGGCAGGGGCCCAAATACTTAAGCCATCTTCCACTGCTTTTCCAAGGCCATTAGCAGGGAGCTGGATTGGAAGTGGAGAAGCCAGGACATAAATTGGAGCCCATATGGGATACTGGTGTTGCAAGCCACAATTTTATCTGCTATGCCACAATAACTGGCTCCAGATATAATTCTTAACCTATTGTATAGATTAAAATTTATTTTTGCTCCAGTTTCTTTCTGGATTTTCTCTTTGGAGCAGGCATTGGAGCACAGGTTAAGTTGTTCTTGGAATACCTGCAATCTACATCACAGTGCCTGGTTCAAGTTCTGGCTTTGCTTCTGATCCAGCTTCCTGCTAATGCATACGCTGGAAGCCAGTAGATGATGGCTCAAGACCTTGGCTCCCTGCCACCACATGGTAAACCCAGTTAAAATTCTAGGTTCCTGGATTTGGCATGATCCAACCTTGGCTGCTATTGGCATTTGGGGCATAAAACAATTAAGAGTAGATCTCGCTTTCTCTCTCTCCCTCCCTCCCTGCCCTCAACCCCGCCTCACTCTGTGTTACCCTTTCAAATATATAGACCAATTAATCTTAAAAAGATTTCTCTTTGGTTTTCTTAAGGTTGAATAAAATATTCTTAAGGATGTGTATTTTGTTTCTTCATTATTTTTCCTTACTTGGTGTTCTCTGAAGTTTCTGTGGTTTGGTGTCATTAATTTTGGAAGGTTCTCAGCCATTAACACTTAAACATTTTTCCCCATTTCCTTCCTCTGTTTTACCCCTGGTATCTGAGTGTCTAACAAATTGCTAGATGTTCAATTCTTTTCTTTCCTTTCATCCTTCTTTCTTTCCTTTCTTCCTCTTTCTTTTGTTCTCATTCATATACTAAGTCATATCTTGGAATATTTCTATCTGCCTTTCTTGAAGTTGATTCTTGAGTAATGTGAAGTTACTGTTAAGTCATTAAAGGTATCCTTCAATTCCATTAAACTGTTTTTGATTTCTAAAAATTATTTAATAGTTTCATCTCTGTATTTATACTATGCCTCTGCCTTTTTAAGATTTTATTTATTTAATTGAGAGGTAAAGTTGCAGACAATGAGCAGGCGAGCAGAGAGAAAGGTCTTCCATCTGCTGGTTCCCTCCCCAAATGGCTACAATGGCTGGAGCTGCGCTGATCCAAAGCCAGGAGCCAGGAACTTCTTTCAGGTCTCCCACATGGGTGCAGGGGCCCAAGGACTTGGGCCATCTTCTGCCTTCCCAGGCCACAGCAGAGTGCTCAATCAGAAGAGGAGCAGCTGGGAATAGAACCAGAGCCCATATGGGATGCCGGCGCCGCAGGTGGAATATTAACCTACTACACCACGGCACCGGCCCCTCATCTGTTCTTGAATATAGTCTGCTTTCTCCTTTGAGCTCTAACATATTAATCAGATACATTTTGAAGCCTCGATGTGATTATTTCAATATCTGTATTCCATCTGAGGACAGATCTGAGGATGTGTGTGTATGTGTGTGTGTGCTGGATTTTGCCATGCTCTGAAAGTTGAATATGTTTTATTAGGTAATAAAGACTGAGATAAACAGGCCTTTAGTGTGAGGATTTATGTTAATCTGGCTCCGAGCTGAGCTGTGCTTAATGTTTGTTGTTCTATAAGTGCCAGAAGATTCAAAATCCTTTGGTGTCCTTGTTTTTGTCTCCCTGCTTAAATTTGGACTTCCTTAAGTACTCCTCCTCTGAGAAAGTCTGTGTCTTGCAGATTTTTCAACTGTAATCCACTGTTATTATCCCAAAACCCCATTGAGGTGGGGGTGCATTGTGTGGGAGGGAGAGTTCTATCATCATTGGTGGGCCTTTGCCTCAGGACTTCGACCTTCACACACTTCTCCAATGGTATAGAGTTTGTTCCCTACACCTTATACTCATTTCCCCAGCTGTGGCATTTCAGTCTATGCTCTCCAAGTCCTAATTCTTGTTGAATATGGTTATTATTATTCTTTTTGTATAAATAAGGAAAGAAGCCTGGAAGCTGGGGGCAACTCCCTTACCTATGCTGGGTTAAAACTCTGGAAAAGTTCTTTTTTTTTCTAAATAGTAAGTCTTTATCCTTAAGGTTTTTAGTGTACTTTTCAATTATTATTACTAGGACTAAAAAGAGAAAGAATGCATTGAGATGACAGACACATAAATTGCAGTGGTGAAGCCACAAGGCAGGGAACACCAAGGATGAATGTGCACCACAAGAAGGTAACAACGGGTAAGAAAGAATTCTTCTCTACAGGTTTTGAAGGTGGCGGGGGAGGGGCAGGGCCTCACTAGTACCTTCATTTTAGATTCTTGGACTCCCAGAATGTGAGAAAATAACATTTTTGTTGTCTTTTTTTAAAATTTTTATTTGACAGGTAGAGTTATAGACAGTGAGAGAGAAAGACAGAGAGAAAGGTCTTCCTTTTCTGTTGGTTCACTCCCCTAATGGCCGCTATGGTTGGCGCTGCACCGATCCGAAGCAAGGAGCCAGGTACTTTCTCCTGATCTCCCATGTGGGTACAGAACCCAAGCAATTGGGCCATCCTCCACTGCCCTCCTGGGGCCAGAGCAGAGAGCTGGACTGGAAGAGGAGCAACCAGGACTAGTACCTGGTGCCCCAACTGGGACTAGAACCCGGCGTGCCGGCGCCGCAGGTGGAGGATTAGCCAAGTGAACCACAGTGCCGGCCCATTTTTGTTGTTTAAAGCCACACTATTTATAGTATTTTTTTAATAGTACAGGCCTATGTAATGGTTCTATTACTTTTTTCCTGCCCTGATACACCTATTTCTTGGATTTTCGGTGTGAGGGTCTGATTGGGTTCCTGGATATAAAGCCTATGAGCGAGCTTCCATTCTCCCAGCACTGTACGACCCAGGAGATTCTTACACTCATGTTGGTCCAGGGTCAGCTTCCAGCAGGTCATTAACATCATTTAAGAGATCCTATACATTTGTGGTTCTGGAGGCTTCTGTTCCAGAGAAGCAGGTCATAGCTATGTGTTTCTGGATACACCTGTCCCTCCATGAATCAGAGTGGTGATTTGTTCTGTGATCTCAGTTCCCCAACAGGTCTAAAAATGTTACTGATATTCAATTTCTGCAGATTTTTCTTGTTACAATGATGGAGTGATGAATTCCAGGCTCGCTATATTTCAGTACTGAAACAGAAACTAGACAAAGTCATTTATAAACTAAGACCTGGATGCTAAGCATGTTCATTGCTCTTGGAGTGTCACTGGCTTTAAGTCATCTCAATGGATAAACTAGTAAATAAATATTTATACTACTCTATGTAAATATGACATCTATCATTATATATTTATCACCCTTTTATTTTTAACCTGTATGTGTGTGTTTTTTAAATAGCATGTTCCTGTTTGTTTTTATTTGAAAGGCAAACACAAAGTTAGAAAGAGCTCCCATCTTTTAGTTCACTCCCCTAATGTTTGCAATGACGAAGCATAGGCTGGACTGCAGCTGAGAGCTAGGAACGCAACCCAGGTTTAAAAGGTGTCCAGCAAAAACCCAAGTACCTAAACCCATCACCATACTTACCCAGTGTGCAAGGCATGCAGACATCTTAATCACTAGGCTAAATAATCACTCCATTTCCCACTTTATAACCTGACCAACCTCTGACCTTTTGTTGGAATGTTTATTTATTTTAATGCAATTATTAATATAACAGATTTCACATCTATTACTTTGTATTTACAGTTTACTTTCCTTCTTTTCTTTTTTCTTCTTCTGCCTATCTTTGAATTGGTTAAATTTCTTTATGTCTATACTCACAGGTATACTTTTTCATTTGTGTACTTACTTTATAATTGCTCTAAGGTTTCTAATATACATCTTTAAAATAGTTTATCTTGCATCTGCAATATAACACTATTCATGTAATACAATAACCATACCATACAGTGCTTTCATTTTGTCCTCTGCCATTTAATTTCTGCTACTGTTGCCAGACATCATATATGTATGTATACATATACACATATGTATATGTATGTATATGTATACATATACATTCTGTAATATGTCATCATTTGTATAAAAACAAATTTTTCTTTAAAATAATTTAAAATGAGGAAATCACTCTGTATTTGCCATTTTATTTATCTTGATTACTTTGTGCAGATATAAGTATCTATCTGATGACATAATTCTTTTTGAACAACTGCCATTGGAATTCTTATAACAGATCTGCTGGCATTAAAACTGTTTAACATTTTTTGTTTAAAAAACAAAGAAATTGATCATAATCAAGACATTTTAATGTATATAGAATTTGAGATTGACTTTCATTTTCTTTTTCACATTCAGCCCTTGAATATAATTTTATTGTGCTCTAATTTCCATTTCTTCTGAAAATCAGTTTGTGATAATTCTTATCTTTTCAATATAAAGTATCCTTTCCTCTAGCTTCATTTGAACTTTTCATCATTGCTTTTTAGTAATTTAGTTATTATTTTAATGTTTGATGATATGGATTTCTTTGTGTTTTGTTTTGCTTTGGCATTTATTGATGTCATATCTGTGGGTTTGTAAATTTCATCATGTTAGGCATTATTACTCCAAATTTATTTTTGCTAGCCTACCCCCATATCCTTAGAGCTCCAATCACACATACTTGTCTACATTATATTGTCTAACACCACATTTAGAATTGCACATAGCAGCATCAGAGGAATGACATGGACATGGTATCTAGCAGTGTGAAGAGAGGAACTGAGCAATCCTCCTGCTTCTTTAACCTCTGCAGAAGAATCTGCCTGCTTTGCATAGAGACATAGAGATATTAGGAGAAAAGTAAACCAGAGACTTGATATTCAGACACTAGCTTATTTCCTCATTGAAACAGAGCGGACATAATCAGTCATCATTTTGAGAGTCTGAAGAGAAGCACAGACTTTCTGACTTCTGACCACATCAGCAAGATAACAGAAGGAGCAATATCAAGTTGTGCTACTCTTCCAGCCATGAAATTGGTTAAATTACTTTCCCCCGATCACATATCTAAATACAATTCTAGAGAGAAGCCAGGGCCTGAGTGACTTACCAGAAACCTAAAAACTGGGCAAGAATCTAAGTCTTTCAGGCAGAGAATGAGTCATCTATAAAAGATTCTCAAATTACTGAATCAGTTTTAAATTATATTAGAATTTAAACAATATTTTCTTTTTAAAGTAGGAAATATAAATCCATGATATGACAATGCAATAAAAGTTCTAAAACAATGAAAAGTAGATGCCATAAGAATGTAGAAGAAATGGAAATGAACTTTAGTAAGTATATTTGGAAAATCCCCATCAAGTGAATGGTGCCAAAAAATTGATCTTAGAGAACTGAAAGTAATTTAAGGTCAATAAAAAGATAATGAGGCATTTCAGATAAAGCAAATTTCAGATTAATGAGCAAAATAAAGAAATAAGTACATGAAAATATTTCAGAAATAGCAAATAAAGCAGTGTATATTAAACTTAGAAAAATTAATTTATGAAAATATACTAGAGATAGGTGAAATAGTTTTAAATGATTATTATTAACAATATTATTCATGTGAGTACTTTTATGTGTCCAGCTCAATTAATTACCTATGACTGCATAATGACTACTACAAATTTTCTATTTATGTATTTTTTTTTTATTTGACAGAGTTATATAGTGAGAGAGAGAGAGAGAGAGAGACAGAGAGAAAGGTCTTCCTTCCGTTGGTTCACCCCACAAATGGCCGCCACGGCTGAAGCTATGGGGATCTGAAGCCAGGAGCCAGGTACCTCTTCCCGGTCTCCAACGCGGGTGCAGGCGCCTAAGCACTTGGGCCATCCTCCACTGCCCTCCCAGACCACAGCAGAGAGCTGGACTGGAAGAGGAGCAACTGGGACTAGAACCCGGTGCCCATATGGGATGCCGGTGCCACAGGTGGAGGGTTAACCAAGTGAGCCATGGTGCCGGCCCACAAATTTTCTATTTAAATACAACATACATTTATTATCTAATAGTCTCTGCCGGTCAGAATTCTGGTCACGGCTTATCTGGGATTTTAAAAAGCTGGATTAAATAGACTGGCTGTGAAGTACTTACTCTCAACTGAAGTTCTGACTGGAAAACAATCTACTTTCCAAGCTCACTTACATAGTATGCTGAATTTATTTTCTTGCAATTGTAGGGCTAAAGAACCTATTTTTCTGCCCACAGCTCCTTAAACACCCCTGATTTTTCCAATACAGCTGCTTAGTTTATTAAACCAACAGTGTCCTTTGAACAAGTCTACTAGGGGTATACACTTCTATATACAGTAATGTAAGCATCAGAAAAACTTCTTTCACCTTAGTTGTATTCTGTTGTTAAAGAAAAATCACTGAAGCTGCTCCAACACAGGAGGGCAGATTACCTATGGGCAAGAACACAGGCATTGGGGCTCACAGGGTGTGGAAATACAATGGAGAGTGTCCATCATTCAAGCACATAGGTAAGAATCGCAGATGCATTACTTTAATCAATCTTTCCATAAACTTGATACTACATTCAAGAAGTAATAATTGTTTTCCAGGGGCCGGCACTGTGGCGCAGTGGGTTAACACCCTGGCCTGAAGCGCTAACATCCCATATGGGCACCAGTTCGAGACCCAGCTGCTCTACTTCCCATCCAGCCCTCTGCTATGGCCTGGGAAAGCAGTAGAAGATGGCCCCTGCACCCATGTGGGAGACCTGGGAGAAGCTCCTAGCTCCTGGCTTCGGATCAGTGCAGCTCTGGCTGTCACAGCCAACTGGGGAATGAACCATCAGATGGAAGACCTCTCTCTCTCTCTCTCTCTCTGCCTTTCCTCTCTGTGTAACTCTGACTTTCAAACAAATAAATAAATCTTTAAAAAAATTGTTTTCCAAATAAATTCATTCAAGATATTTATTATGGATGGGTATTATCAGCCACTAGTTAATATAAAATACTATGGTTTTACACTTTTAACTCTGTATTTTTGATAATTTGATTAACATGATGCTAAATTATTCCCATACTAGTGAGGATGTGCCTGTTTTGTCCAACTATGCTACAGTGTGATGCACCAAGTAAAGCATAGGTCATTTTTGTCTATATAACTGCTCACAGTATCTCTGTCAGCTAGATGTGAGTGATACTGGTCTCATTTTAATGCTGAGGAAATGGAGATCCAAACAAAGCAAGTAACTTCTTCAGTTATTCAATTAGTAAATGACAGAGTTGAAAGCCAAATCTTTACTACTATGTACACTATACTGCAACTCTAAATAGCATTTTCTTGGGGCAGGCATTTGGTGTAGCTTCCACGATCTTGCATGGGACTCCTGCGTCCCATACTGGAGTCCTCAGCTGATATCAGCTTCCTCTTAATGCAGACCCTGGAATGCAGTTGGGTCCTTGCTACCCATATGGGAAATTCAGATCAACGTACTGGCTTCTAGATTCCTAGATTTAGCCTGGCTGAGCGCTTGCCATGTGGAGAGTGAGCCTGTGGATGAGAGAACTCTGTCAAAATAAGCAAACAAGAAGAAAGAAAGAAATATTATCTTTTTGTAGTGAGACACAGTTATCAATTATATTCTTCTGTTTGATTAGTCCTGGAAAGGTTCACTTAGTTTTTTTTGGTTTGTTTGTTTTTTTCTTTGATAGGCAGAGTTAGACAGTGAGAGAGAGAGAGACAGAGAGAAAGGTCTTCCTTTTTCCATTGGTTCACTCCCCAAATGGCCACTACCAAAGCCAGGAGCCAGGTGCTTCCTCCTGGTCTCCCATGCGGGGGCAGGGCCCAAGCACTTGGGCCATCCTCCACTGCCTTCCCGGGCCACAGCAGAGAGAGCTGGACTGGAAGAGGAGCAACTGGGACAGAATCCGGCGCACCAACCGGGACAAGAACCCGGAGTGCCGGTGTTGCAGGTGGAGGATTAGCCTAGTGAGCTGTGGCTCAGAACTGGAAAGGTTTTAAAAGGGCACTGTCTCTATATAAGATAAGAACTGTGGATTCCATAAGGGAAAGAACCATGAGTGCTTTGCTCACCACTGATTCCTAGATATGATGTGTGATATATAATAGTTTTCAGTAGAAATTTTAAAGAAAGGAAGGAAAGAAGTTTAAAAAACAAAAAACAGAAGACAATATAGGAGTAACTTGTAGTAGTATAAACTGTTTAATAGGAAATATTGGAATAGCTCTTTTTAAATTTATTTATTTTTATTTATTTGAAATACAAAGATAGAGAGATACAGAGATAGAGAGAGATGGAGAAAGAGAAACCGAGATGACCATAGAGATCTCCCATTCACCAAATCACTTTCCAAAAGCCTACAAGAGCCAGGGCTGTGTTAAACCAAAGCAAGGAGCCTGGAACTCAATCCAGTTCTCCTGCATAGGTTGCAGGGACACAACCACTTGAGCAGTATCTTTCTGATTCCAAGGTGTGCATTAGCAAAAAGCTAGAATCAAGAGCAGAGTCAGGGCCCAAACCAACGTACTTCAATGTAGAATGAATGTCCCAACTGGCATCACAGATCCTAGGCTGAACAGCTGTCCCTGACAGTCCTTTTGACCCACTCTGGAAAGCTGAGCTCACCAAAGTACATAATCCTAGTTTTAACAGCCAATAATATTCTCATTTCCTTACTTTATTCCAACCTCATTCTTACTTTTGCCATAAGCTTCAATCTCATCCTGTCTGATACATGGTCTGAACATAATGATCAGAATGGGAGTATGTCTGAAGTGTGGCAGGAAGAAAAGGATTGGAGCCGCTATTTTCATACATAAATATAACAACAGCATCAATAACCATGACAGCAGAATTAAAACAAAGAAACCCACAGCAGGAAAAATCAAAATCAAATGGCTAAAAATCTATGATTCAAAGGAAAAGTTCAAAAGAAGCCAGAGAAAAAGAAAATACAAAGATAAGAATTATCACAGACTGATCCTAAGAAACGCTGGAAACTAAAGAACAATGAAATTATATGTAAGTGCAGAATGAGAGAAGGAAGAGAAAAGAGCAACCTAAAATTCCTTATTCATTAAAAATATATCCCGTGGGGCCGGCGCTGTGGCTCTTCCAGTAAAACCGACACCTGCAGTGCCAGCATCCCATACAATGTCATGGAACACAAAACAGCTCAGCAAGAAATGAAATTTGAAAAAGGATCTCAGGTTCCAGTCCTGGCTGCCCAGCTTCCAATCTAGCTCTCTGCTATGGCCTGGGGAAACAGTAGAAGATGGCCCAAGTCCTTGGGCCCAATACACCCGTATGAGAGACTAGGAAGAAGCTCCTGGCTCCTGGCTCCTGGCTTCGGATCAGCCCAGCTCCACCAGTTGCAGCCATCTAGGGAGTGAACCAGGGGATGGAAGATACCTCTCTCTCTGCCTCGGCCTTTCTGTAATGCTGCCTTTCAAATAAATAAATATTTCAAATATATATATATATTTCAAATATATATATATATACATATATACATATATATATGTAATAGAATCCCTGTGTAACTTGGACCAATATTGTGCCCAGTCAAAAGAATGAACCTTCCAATTTTCATAGTAGTAGCCACAATAAGTGGGTTTCTGCAGTGAGATAAAAGTCAAAGTTATTCCAAGGAATTTCTTGGAGGTTCCTTGGAGCTCTCCACCCTTCTTTTTCTCTCCTTTTCCCCAACTGTGATATGCATAGAGGGCTAGAACTCTAGTGGCTGGCTTAGAACATGAGATGACCCTCAGAATTAGAAGTCATGCCATAGTGTTCAGCTCCCTAATGATGGTGGGATTCTGAACTGAATTCCAAGCTTAATTCTAAATTTTACCTTTCTGATGCTTTTGTGCCTTCTTTAAGATCTGGGATTTTATATAACATAATTATTTCTTTTTATCATTTCTTATAGGACCAACATAATGATAATATATTGTATGTCTTAGTTCATATACTCTGATTATGAAAAATAAGGCATAAAAGGATAAGGAGAAAATCAGGAACAGATATTCAAGAGAACAGATTTAAATATAAACCTACCAATAACTACATTAAATGTACTGTCACTAAACATTTCTAAAAAGCAGAGTTTGGGGTCAGCATTGTGGCGTTGCAGATAAAGTCACTGCCTGCAATGTCACCATCCCATGTGGGCACCAGCTGCTCTACTTCCTATCCAATTCCATGCTAATGGTCTGGGTAAAGTAGCAGAAGATGGACCAAGTGTTTGGACCTCTGCCACCTACATGGGAGACGCGAATGAAGCTCCTGCTCCTAGCTCAGCCTGGCCCAGCCCTGGCCATTGTAGCCATGTGGCATGGAAACCAGCAGATGGAAGCTATCTCACTGTCTCTCCTCTCTCTGTAACTATGACTTCCAAATAAAGAAATAAATCTTAAAAAAAAAAAAAAACACTAAAGAATTGAATAGCGGATGTTTTCAGTTGTATCAAGTAAGAACCAGGGACAGGTTTTTGGCGCTGGTTTTGAGATCCCACATGGAATGCCCACATCCCACATCAGAATGACTAGATACAAGTCCTGGCTCTGCTTCTGATTCCAGCTCCCTGCTCACTATATCCTGGGAGGCAGCAGATAATAGTGCAAGCACTCAGATTCCTGCCATCCATGTGAGATACCCACACCGAGTTCCTGGTTTGGGCTTGGGCCAACTCCAGCTGTTGCAGGCATTTGGGGAATAAACCAGCTGATAGATCTCTACCTAGAGTTTGATTGTATTCAAGATAAGTGGAGTCTCATATTTGCTCATTCATTTAACCTACAGCAAATTGTACTCGTTGAAGTACATGAGGAAAAAAATTTCTCACACAGATTCACAGAGATGGAAAAAAAGAGTGCTACAGATACCTTGAAAGAATCACATAAACACTGAAAGCCCTCACTTTGTACTCAGAAAACTGCTTCCTTAGGACACAGTAAAACAAAATCTCTTAGATCAAAGCTGACTGCCCATCCTGGACCTTCTACCTCTCCTCTGCTATTTGATAGCAAGGTAAACTTCAATCCCCTTGGAAATGCTGTGCTTGGGGGCTATAGTTTGGAAACATTTAGTTAATATATCAAGTGATACACAGATATATAAGTGTAAAATGTGCTTTGACAATACAGACACCAAAAAATGTGTTTTAGAAAGGGTACTACAATGGAGTGAATGTTTCTATCTTGTCAGAACTCATGTGTTGATACCTGAATCCCATTGTGATGGTACTAAGAGGCTACGCCTTTGGGAAATAATAAGCTCATAAGAATGGAGCCCTTAAATCAGGATTAGTGATTTTATAAAATAGGATATCTCTCTTCTCTCTCTCTCTCTCTCTCTCTCTCTCTCTCTCTCTATATATATATATATATATATACACACATATATATACATATATATATATATAAACACTGTGCTTTTTACATAAATAAAAATTTAGAAAAAAAATTTGGAAAAAAATGTCTGTTATTTCATTTATGCTCTTCCTTTTGGGTGGTTGGTAAAAGGTAGAAACTTTAAAAAAAACAATCTATCATGTAGATGTTGCCCTTTAAGTATATTAATGAAAGGGAGGAAATCGACAATCCTCTTGACCCTACATTTTGTTCAACTTTCTTTAGTTTCTTTCAACACACACAAATTTTATATCTATACAATGTCAGATCATTTAACATTTTATATAAAAATGACCAACAGTACATTTATTTAAATTTCATCCTCCTGACTATAAACTATCTGAGGGCATGCTTTTTTTAATTTTATTTATTTATTTTATTTTTTGACAGGCAGAGTTAGACAGTGAGAGAGAGAGACAGACAGAATAAGTTTTCCTTTTTCCGTTGGTTCACTCCCCAAATGGCTGTTATGGCCAGTGCGTTGCAGCCGGCACACTGCACTGATCTGAAGCCAGGAGCCAGGTGCTTCCTCCTGGTCTCCCATGTAGGTGCAGGGCCCAAGGACCGGGGCCATCCTCCACTTCCTTCCTGGGCACAGCAGAGAGCTGGACTGGAAGAGAAGCAACTGGGACAGAATCCGGCGCCCCAAGCGGGACTAGAACCCGGGGTAACGGCGCCGCAGGCAGAGGATTAGCCTAGTGAGCCATGGCGCTGGCCTGCATTTTTGTTTAGGGCATGCATTTATTCCATTTTATCCATCATTTTTTTTTCCCGGAGCCTAAGTCAGTGGCTTGCACAAAATATGAACACAACATGTCTTCTAAACTGTTAAGTCTTGTTACTTCATATAATTTCTTTATTTTTACTTCAATCATTTATTAGATTTGCCTTCCTTCTTGTGCAAACTGAAACTCTGTTCTTCAAAGAAATCTTTACTTCATAAAGTATCAACATGAGGCAGATATTTATATTAACGATTTTTGCCAGATTTTCTCCTAAGGGTTTTATTTATATTATATGTATATTCCTCCAGTTAAATTAGCTCAAATAATTATCCATAAAAGCCAAAGCCATGTCCAAACTGGAACCATGAAGTCACTACATTCAGTGCATCCTTAAATGTGGAACCAGAGAAGAAAACAAAACACCCTACTCCAAATCCAACATACATGTTATTATCATGTTCAACAGATGGTACAGAAGGGAAGAAAGTATGATTGAGCATCAGTCTATAAACCCTGGAACCACCCTTTCACCAGTAACTTGTGTACAGAGAGCTCCCTGGCCAGGCAGTTACCTCACACAAGACACAGGACACCCATGGCTGTGGAAAGTCCCCTGGAGTCACTGGAACAGACACAAGAAAGTGTGTCTGCAGATATAAATAAAATGCTTCACTCACCTCAGTCCCCAAACCTGACCTTGTTTGTCAGCGCTACCTTGGCTGAGTCTGGGAAGGAAGGAAAGAAGAACATGTAGACCAGCTGATGCTGTGACAGATGCAGGAGAAGCAGGTGTGCCTGAGAGAAAGCGGAAGCTGGCACCCTTGCGTGCAACTGTCCCTTTGCTGCCCTCTGCCTCACTGACAGAGGAAGCCACACTGGCTTGGATGGCCCCTTCCTCCAGGAAGTTCCTAACAATTTCTGGTGTGGGTTTGTTTGCTTTGTTCTTCTCTGGCATAACTGGACATGGAAAAAAGAACATGATCTCTGTGATTAAAATGGAAACTGGAAAAGAAAAAGTGACGCATAAGCTCTATCACCTAGGACAACCATTTTAACCCTTCACTAAAGTTTCCTTCTGGACTTCAGTAAATTTTATTGTGTTTAGTCTCCAGCCAGTCTCCTGGCAATGTACTCTGTCTAAGCTGATTCTATAATGTATACTATTCTGAACAATTCTGAGGATAGATGTAATGCTATAATTATTTATGAACATTTTTGAAATTTTATATATTGAGCAATAAATTGCTTATGTGATATATATCTAAAAATAGAACTTCAAAATCTACTTTCAAAAATAAAATTTGTTATAGAAATTTTAATAGCAAATATTTTAGAATTTTGAAATCTGTGGACTTTGAAGCAGGAAAAAAAACTCTGTACTAATTATCTGAATTCAACAATCTAACTGAATGATTTTTGCTTCAATATGTTCACAAACTTTACCAATTTTCTGCATTACATCTATTTATAGTACAATCACAAATGTATATTTTTGAAAAATGTACATTTTCAATTTTTTAAAAAATTTTTTAGTTAATTGCCTGAAATATTTCTTCAGAGTAGCATTTTATAATTAGTCAATTTGAAATTGCTAATGGTTTCCTTTTAATTTTCATTGTGGGCTTTTGTTTTTAAGATTTATTTTATTTATTTGAAAGACAGAGTTACAGACAGTGAGAGAGAGAGAGAGAGAGGTCTTCCATCCGCTGGTTCACTCTCCAAATGGCCGCAATGGCCAGAGCTGAGTTGGTTCAAAGTCAGGAGCCAGGAGCTTCCTCCTGGTCTCCCACATGGCTACAGGGGCACCAGGACTTGGGCCATCTTTTACTGCTTTCCTAGGCCATAGCAGAGAGCTGGATCAGAAGTGGAACAGCTGGGACTCGAACTGGTGCCCATATGGGATACTGGCGCTGCAGGCCAAGGCTTTAACCCACTGCACCACATCGCCAGTCCCATGGACATTTTTTTTTTTTAATTGAGGAAAAACAAACTCTCTTCATAGCACTTGAGATATCTAATGAGCTTAGTGCAATCATTACAAAATGGAAGATATCTCTATTCTAATATATGTCATATAAATGTACACTGAATTCAGCCCACATATCTTCATAGGTGTTGTCTTTTACCTCTATTTGGAACACCTTCCTTTAATAAATATTTTTACAAGTCAAAACTCAGCAAATTTCACCACACTGAGATATTACAAAGTAAAAGAATCACTCCATTTTATTTAATCATAAGACAGAATGTAAATTTATCCAATGTAAATAGAAGGTTCAGGATTAAAGATTTCAAAATGAAATCTTTTAGACATTTTAAACTTTCATTATTGAGTTTGTTGTTTCTCTATTGCTTTTATATGATTGGTATGTTTTATCTGCAATAATTATACTTCTCTAAAACTTTCAAGGCTGAAGTTTATTGTTATTACATTCACTGAATACACTGATGAAAGGTTTCCAGCTGATTTTGAATGAAAATGTAACCAAAACATATAAGACCACTTATAAACAGTTTAGTCACTGCAGGATTCTTAGGGATATTTATAAAATAGTTTGTAAAAATTGAAATATTTTAAGAATTAGGGGGTGACAAGCAGACCAAAGAGAAAAAAATTCACCTTTCCACACTACACTATTTTATATACACAATGTCTTCTTAATATTTTCTGTCAAAAGGGGGTATCTCCTTTATTTAAACATTGCTTTATTATTGATGGGTAGGCTACGCATGCTTTTGCCATTGTAAGCGTGAGTGTAACGACCATCTCTCTATTGCCTCTGGTGCACCTACCTTTGCACTACTTCTGCACAGTCTGGTGTAAAGGCTGCAGTTCTTCGGTGGGTTGGGCTCCAGCATGCTGTGACTATGAAAGTAGGGCATTATCCCAGTTGGCTCTGGGTTTTTCCAAGGCTTACTTGTACATCTCTAAAATCATATCTACATGTCTGGCCACAGGATGGGTAAGAGAAACCTCATATCTGATGTTGGTTTCTTCTCACAATCACTTGAATGGCTGGGAATGGGATTTCTGCTCTTTTTCTTCCTATTTTTCTTAAAATGCTGTGACCAAGTCATTCAGGCTATAAAGTAGTAGATGGGAGAATTTAGAAAGCCTTTTTCTTTCTTAACAAGGCTTGCTTTAAACCTAATTATCTTCCTGTGTGAGGCCGTCTGGTGGGGCTAGGGGTCTGTGGGCCCCTCATATGTAGTTAGAAGGTCCTGCACAAGCGGGCTGCAAGTTTTGTGTAAGCAGGCTGCCAGCTCTGCCTGGAAAGCTTGTTTCCAGACTTACTGGCATGTCCCCCCTTCCAATAGCTTCCTGTGCCATATGTGTGACCTTGTGGTTTTAATCACATTTTCTAATCTTCCACCCAGAGCTAGCAGAGGAGGGGACTGAGGCCCTAACGGGAACTGGGCTATCTCAAAGATACCCCTACTACCTCCATGAGCCCCAAGTCAATCAACACACAGTATGTGAAACCCCTGTCCAATGGGTACCTCCCATAGAATAACCCAATGAAAAAGCAATAATGCCTTAAAACCCCTGGACACTTCCTGAAAGCCAGTGTCCAGTACAGACATTCCATCTGGTCTTCTATTGGACTGGATGCTTTACTGTTGTGTTGCAAACAAAATAAAGCTTTTGCTGTTTCTTTGAAAATTGTTTCTGAGCTTTATAGTTCTATATCGAGCTGAGGAAAAGAACCCAAGAAGCTCGTTCTGTTAACTGCCCTCCCCTCTGTGACAGGTAATACTGTAGACATGAAGCTTCTATTTGGGTTGCCAGAAGCCAAGTTTTAACTCTTTGTCTCTGCACTCCTGTGATTATACTGCTAACTACCTTTGGAATTTCCGATCTCTGCATTCCCATATGTGCTAAATGCATGGTTCACGCTGACTTGGATGACAGGTATAAGGAAATGCAAAAGAGATAAGCATATTCATATACTTCCAAAATTATTGCCTCATCTTGCAACACATTACTACAAAAATAACTACTGATTCAAAAGTATGTATATATGAACAATTTGGTAATATTGACAAGTTGAATTATAAAAGAATTTCCTATTACTGCAGTCTATGAGAAAATATTGTTTTCAACATATCCATTAAGGATAATCATTTTGCAAATGTTAACCATCGAAAAGTAACAAAAGGTCATCTGCAGATTTTCTTAGTTTTCTTTTTTTCCTAACTTCTCTAATGCTATAAGGAAGTAAGCTTCAATTGAGAAGGGATCCCCTTTAATAACTGGATCTAGAAATGGAACATGAGGACGAATAGGACACAAGGACTGTGAAGCTTTTCACCTTGCAATTTTACTTTTATTTCAAAGCAGGATTTGAGTACGTGGCTAATATTAGCTTGATGATTTTAAGATTTCAGTGATTCCACAATGGTGGTTGTTTTTAATATATAAATTTTCCAGCAATACTATACAGTTTTACTGATTCAATTTTATAGCCAAATAGAAACCTAGAGAGTTCCAGGGATGTTCTCAAGTGTTGGAAAGAGCAGAGCATTGTAGAAGGGAAGTTGATAGGGAAGTCTGAAGTGGAATCCTGCTTCTGATTGGCCATGTGATTTCAGAAAATTTCTTAGTATCTCCAAGCTACTTCTTTATCTGACAATCAAAATCAGCAAAGTTCACTTCAAGATTGTAACAGAGGATAAATAAGGACATTTCACTCAGATATTGGAAGGTAACAGATAGTTAATGAATGATTATTCTCATTAAATAAAAGTGCTTTGCTTTTTCTGTTATATTCCACTGATTTTTTCTTTTGCATAATTTTTCATTTTAGAACTTACTATTTTACATAAGTATTATGTCAAGAGTCTGCAAAGATAAAGGGAAAGTGAATCAAAAGGGACTTTACATTTGAATTTACCTTACAAAATAACAGAATCATAAAAAGCCACAATAATGAGACTATTACATACTAACTCCTCTAGCCTCTTAGAGAAAAACAGGTGTGGAAGGGTTAAGGACTACCCAAAGTTCCACATGCAGTAAGCAGAGCTACACTACTCTTGGAGCTCTGGCCTCTGAAATAAAATTGAGGGTTTTAATACAACATTGTTTTATCCTTTTTCAAATGGGGCAAGAAGAACCCCAGTTCTTACCAATAAGAAATGAGGAGCCCTGCCAAATTCCAGCCAACTCTGCCCACTAAGTACTGGCCATCTACTGAGTGCTAGGGCCTGTGCCAAGTGCTCTGGGGGATAGAGTTGAGTAAGTCATGGTCATTGCTTTCTCTTTCAGTGGCGAAAGCAGGCGCACACACACCAGTAACTCGATTCCAAGGCAGACTGTGATAAGTGTTATCTTAGATCACTGGAGGAGACAGGTCACACGACTGGAATAGCATGAAGTCAGGCCTGAGGCTGAGGGCATGCTGTTATTTAGGAACCCTATCGGGTTCATCTTGCAGCTTGGTCATGATCCAAAAACCCTGTAGCTTCTTGTCCTGGGTGTGCTGGGTCATAGATGCTTCTATCCACCTCTCGTGGATCTACTGTTAAGGCCACTGGAGTCTGAGAGTGCATAAAGCCAGGTGGAGGGAGGGCTTTGTTCTATTTTTTACATAAATTATGCTAGAATGTCTGGCATAATGGAAAAGTGACCTGCTTACAGGTTACCTATTTTCTCTCGTGGCATGACTTTCAAGGTGCCAAATATCGGAGTCTCCAGTTTAGTTCTATCTATCCAGTTATGAATAGAATAAAAAATGTTTATTTGTTTCTTTCCCCAAGGTGGTTATTACTTTTTGCTGGCTGTTTGCATGTCTGTCTCCCAACAGGAACTGCCTGGTACTGGAGGACAGAGACCCTCTGACTCATAGTTTTCTCTCTCAATGTACACTTCAGAGGCTTTACTGAATTAGTCAAGTTCAACTGTATTGAATTTAACCCTCTGCTATTCCTTAAGTTGTTACTTTCCCTACTCACTGGCAACATTTCCAAAATGCCCTCAAATTTAGAACTAAAAGGGCAAGGGGAAAAAGAGTCTTCTCCACTAATCATTACATTATGTTAAATACATTACAGAAAAGCAACAGAGAGGAGAGGCATTAACCCTGGGGTAACAACAGGAAAGAGGACCTGACTGGAAGCACAGAGGTCTGAGCTCCACCCATGGCTCTGGATGACACCTAAGCTGTTCCCCGCCACCCCCTCCAGAGTCCCAGCCCCCTTGACCTTCAAATGAAAGCAGATGTATTGCCAAGACTTGATTTTGAGTGACCTATAATTTTCACTGTGGTTATTCTCTACACTACCTGCAACAACAATAATAGATTTAAATTTACAAAGCATTTGCAGATGCAAGACTCTCTTGTAAATGTGTATTTCATTCAGCATGACAATTCTATGACTGGGATCTGATTATATGGAAAGGAAGGCAAAATGAAGCAGGCTCTCTTTTGAAGCACAGTTGACCTCTAGCACTTACTCTAGCATAGGCCAGATTCCTGTGGTCACAATGAAATCCAAACCAACTGTTGGGGCTTTGCAGTAAACGAGTCCATGGTGTGAATGGATCCAAGGAACCCACAAATTTGTGCTTCTGCATGTATCTACTGCCCAAACTCACCCATCAGCACTCAGGGTAGTCTTTAGGCAGAAGGGCCTTTCCTCTTCTTTGTTATCCAGTCTTCTTAGCCATCTGCACACATACCATGGGTTTCAGCTCATACCCTACTTTTCTCATTATTAACATCTCCTTCCTTGAAACTCAATGTGAGTCACACCATTGTTACTTTCATCCTAACAGCATCTCTTCCTGACTTCCCAGGTTTTCCAGCTGTGCCAACATTTGTCTTGTTAACTTGGTTCAAAAATTGCACATCAGCTCTAATTTTTTTTTTTTTACTTCCATTACCAATCAATGGCCAATCCCAACAGATTTTTCCCTTGAGCTATCTACTCCTGTAATGCTTAGGCCTCATCATCATTTTCTTGAACAACTAGTTTTGAAAGTATACTCCCTTGTAATGATGCCACATCTCAGAAACATTCAGAGGATCTCTACTACCTATTGCATAATTATTTATTGAAGTTAATTTTTGAATTGCAGTATGTCCTGCTATTAAGTGAACTGTACCATTTTATTCAAAGATATCCTGTGCCATGCATAGATCTTTGTAAACACTGCTAAAGTGTAGTTTGTCTTGCTTGTTGCTCCTTGCCATTCTTATGAAAATATCATTCTATTCTCTAAGATACAGCTTAAGTGACCTCTTGTCAATTACATGCTTTTTTAGGCCACATTTGTATTCTTAATCTTCTAGAACCTACAGCATTTTTTAGCATTTTTATTTCTTAGGAAGTACCCTCATCATATTGGCTAATAATCTGTTCACTTGTCTAACTCCTCTGCCAGACTCACAGTTAATGAAAAGGCAAGATCTGTACTTTTAAGTCATCAGTAAGCTCCATGGTGAGTAAGACAGAATTTGAGGTAGACCAGAAGCAGAACACACAAGTAGTGCTTAGTCAAGCTGAAAGATACTGGGCAGAAGATAGCTGTCACATGCCAACTAGCTTACACATGCCAACTTCTGAGTTTCTGGCTTACTTGTGGAAGCACACTTCCAGTATTATTAGAAGGGCCAAGGAGAGATGGTGGGGCTTGCAAAGAAAACTAAGGAGAAAATGATGAAAAGGTTAAGAAGGCATCAAGTATTTCATGATTTTTTAATGCCAACAACAAGGGCCTCAATATGGTACTCATGGCAAGAACAGAGACCCTCCGCTGTGCAGCAGTCTGGGAGTGCATTTGTGGTAGAGTGTGAGCACCACGTACCTGCAAGTGTGTAAGCCATGTGTATCATGGAGGATCCCAACATAGCAAACAGCTCAATATAGACAGAGTAGGGTTCCAGTGCAGATTCAAAAAGAAAAGGAGGAAGAAAGAGGAAAGAATGCAGGAGAGGAAAGATTTTGAAGCTCATCCATAGTCTTTTACCTAAGATTTATTTCATGATTTCAGTAGGGAGGATGGCAGTTATAACATAGCTACCCTTCATTGTCTTTCACAGAAATGCTGATTTATCATAACTGGATACCAGAACTGGGTATAGCTTTAGAAAAATGCAAATCAAAGCAAAGAAATATCTTACACTATACTACAAATTTCAGTCAGCTACTGATCCAGGATGGGGACCATTTATCCTGATATCTAGCTGATATAACTACTAGCATTCTTACAACTATTTTTTTTTACCAACTTAACTATTCAAGAATTCAGAAAACTAGCATGTCTATATTTAAGTAGTATTGATTATGAAGCACTGAGTGACAGAATAGCTCTCCAAAGCTCACCCCAGGGCTTCTCTTCACCATTGTGAAATCATATGGGACTTGACTGTTTGTATGTCTGCTACCCAGGAAGGAACAGAAAGTGCCTGGAGGACAGAGCCCCTCTGACTCACCTCTTTATCTCAGCACCTAGAGGCTACTTGACCTTGTTAGGTAGTCCATCAACAGTCAGTTGAATTGACGTAACCTTCTGCTGTTTCCTATCTCTTCCTCATGTTGTTGTATTTCTTATGATCTCCACCTTCTCAGATAAAATTCTTCTTAAAAAAGAATTGATTTGTTCCATGCATTTCTGATAATCATTCAACCCCACAGCACAAGAAATCTTGTTCCTCAACCCCAAACCCTGGCTGTTGGACATGACATGCATACGCTGTACTTAGCCAGCCCTGAGAGTAACGACAGTGTACGCCCTGGCCTAAGACCTGGCCCTCACTTCCAGCAGCTGCACCATGAGCAGGAGTACCAGAGGCATGGCCACCTTGTGCTTATCCACTCCTTCCACCAGACAGGAAGATGGTTTAAGCTTTCCTTTGCACAATGTACTGGAGGTGGAGGAGGGTGAGAGACAAGAAACAATGGTCAGGTTGAGTTTATCTGCCACAGTAGCAGTTCCTCAATCTTTCTTTGAGAAAAGACGTTTGGCAGCATAGGCTCAGCATGCTCAGACAGATTCCATTTAACAGGACATTGAGTGGTCTCCAGGCTCCTCCTTCCCTCCCTCCACCTCTCCTCTTTCTCTGGCCCTCAGGAAAGGATTTTCTTGTTTGTTTTTTAAATCGAATAGGAACATAGAAGGTCAATGGATTTGATTTCAATAACTGAGCACTTGACTTTAGTAATGAATTCTCAACAGATCTTCAGAAATAAGTATGCAACACATCATCCTCCATTGTAAACATTGTTTATGGTTTGTTTTTAGTTTTGTTTTTCCTGGAAACAAAGTAATACGTTCATTTTAGAAATTTTGGAATTTGGGCCGGCGCCATGGCTCAACAGGCTAATCCTCCGCCTTGTGGCGCCCGCACACCGGGTTCTAGTCCCGGTCGGGGCTCCGGATTCTGTCCCGGTTGCCCCTCTTCCAGGCCAGCTCTCTACTGTGGCCAGGGAGTGCAGAGGAGGATGGCCCAAGTGCTTGGGCCCTGCACCCCATGGGAGACCAGGAGAAGCACCTAGCTCCTGCCATCGGATCAGCGCGGTGCGCTGGCCACAGCGCGCCAGCCGCGGCGGCCATTGGAGGGTGAACCAACGGCAAAAGGAAGACCTTTCTCACTGTCCACTCTGCCTGTCTAAAAAAAAAAAAAAAAAGAAATTTTGGAAATTTTATTTATATTATGGGTACCCATAGAAAACATCTATTTAATGAATCATTTGATATAAACAATTTATAACTTTTCATTTAAATATATATTAAAAACTTTTTCCTGTTAGTAAATATTCTTTCACAACCTAAATCATTTGGTCACATATTATGCTACATGGCTATAATAAAATGTATTTATGTCTACATTTCTGAATATTTAGGGTTTATTTCTTGTTATTATATACCATCAGGTGACATATAGCTTGTACAAATTTTTCTTTTGTTTTCCATGTTCATTTGAAAGAGAATGAGTATTCAACAGAAGAGAATGAGTTCCCTTCCCAGATATGACACTGAACTTGGTTTCTCAAACTTAGCCAAAAGATCCAAGATGGGACTGTGGGAGATCTGAGAGGATTACAGAGAGTGAGTGACAAAAATGACAGAACTGCATGCTGGTGCTGTGGCTCAGCAAATTAAAGTCGCGGCCTGAAGTTCCAGTATCCACGTGGATGCCAGTCTGTGTCCCAGCTGCTCCACTTTTTTTTTTTTTTTTTTTAAGATTTATTTATTTATTTATTTGGAAGAGTTACACAGAGAAAAGAGGCAGAGAGAGAGAGAGATAGGTCTTCCATCCAATGGTGCCAGCTCCCCAGCTGCTCCACTTTCAATCCAACTCCCTGCTAATATGCTTGAAAAACAGCAGAGGATGGCCCAAGTGCATTGGCCCCTACACCTATGTGGGAGACCTGGCAAAAACTCCTGGCTTCAGCCTGACCTAGGCCTGGCCATTGCGGCCATTTGGGGCATGAACCAGAGGATGGAAGATCTCTCTGTGTCTCCCTTTGTTTAATTCTGCCTTTAGAATAAAGAAATCTTTTTTTAAAAATGAAAGAACTGGGGCCGTGGCTGTGGCACAGCGGGTAAAGCCACCAATTTCAGGGTCAGCATCCTATATTGGCTCTGGTTCAAGTCCCAGCTGCTCCACTTCCAATCCAGCTCTCTGCTATGGCCTGGGAAAGCAGTGAAAGATGGCCCAAATCTTTGGGCCTCTGCACCCACATAGAAGACCCAGAGGAAACTCCTGGCTTCAGATCGACGTAGCTCCAGCCGTTGTAGTCATCTGGGGAATGAATCAGTAAGTAGACAGAAGATCTCTCTCTCTCTCTCTCTCTCTCTCTCTCCCCCTCTCTCTGCCTCTGCCTCTGCCTCTCTGCAACTCTACTTTTCAAATAAATAAATAAAAATTTTTATTATAAAAATGAAAGAACTGAAACTACAACTGTCATTGTTCTCTGGTCCTTACAGCCCCTAGTGTACTGTTGCCACAATTCCTGCTTATAGAGCAACTTTCCCGAAATGTTCTCAGACTTTGAACCATAGTTTAATTCATTCATATCTTCAATTACAATCCTACAACACCCGGATACCCATGTGAATCAGTATATGTACCATGTCAAGTTCAACCTGTATACTTCAACAGGTGAAAATAATTAAAGGAACTTTATTCTTCACTTTTATCTGTATATGGATTCTGAAAAGGACCCAAATAATCAATCAGAAGTGACAGAAAACTTTAACTACTTTTTTTAATCTGACCACAATTATGAGAATTGTGTTAGGGCTTTTATTGTGTAGATCAGTTTAGTCTCCTTTTCAGCAAAAATTCTCATTAGAACAGAGTAAAATGGAAATGGGAGCAGAGGATTCTATTTGGTGGACTACGGTACAGCACTTAATGATAGTAACTTTTGACCTGTCATGTAACTGTTGCTCAAATATTCAGTGAAACTGGACAAGCCAATAATTGGGTTGGTTCCTGTAGAAAATATAAGCTGAAGAAGAAAAATTTCTACCATGGAGAGGAAGGAAGCTGAGTAGGCAAGCAAAAGGTGAATTATCTGATTGAGTATTGTTTCTCCATCAAAAGATTAATAGAGTATTACTGTTTATTGGCTTCTTGCCTGTCTCTCTTAGTTCATGGCGGAGAGCATTCATCCTAGATATTTTATGTCATCAATATCAATTTACTTAACAATCACAAACAAGAAAAGTCATGTGGCAGGTGCTAATGTATTTGACACCTAACCCAACTTCCAAGAATATACAAAAACTAGTTAGAAAAATGATTTACACATATCTGAAATATTAAGATGTTATTAAGAGTTAAGAACCATATTTTAAAATAGAAAAAAACACTTCCTTCAGAGTTTTTAATGAAATAGGAGGAAATTATACTTTGAAAGATTTTTCCTTTCCTGTATCCAGTTACTAGGGCAGTTATAAGGGTAATCTTGAGGTAACAACTCTTAATGAACTTTGATTCCTCTTATTTCACAAAGGTTTGGTGATCATCTGCTATGATCTAGATACGATGTCAAACTCTGGAGAAATGAAGAGTCACAGGACACAGAACTCCTATCTGTGATAGGAAATGATCATATTTGAATTCTGCTTAATAGTGTATAAACCTGAGTACATTTATTATTTTAAATAAAAACTTGTTAGGGTTATTATTATTATTTTACTCACCAAAACCAAATAATCAAACAATCAGAGAAAAAGAAAAAAGTCTTAACACCTGTAATTTTCTCTGTATTACCCACGACTCCAAAGAATTCTATTTTACCCTACACTCTAGCCACTTTTCCAGAACATTTTATACAAATGCAATAAACCTTAGGGCTTTGACCACCCATGATCAGTTATTCAGTTAGTTTATTGCATTGATCATTTTCACAGATATTTCTTAGATATTTGTCTTTTCCTTATCTGACATATTCAAGATTCCAACAATTAGGTAACATAGATTCTGTCATCTGGGAATAAGTTGTCTGCTTTCTGTGACATTTACAAAGAGCCAAGGAGTCAGTTTCACACATTAGTCAGCTATGCATAATTTTCCATGTATTTTGATTAAAATTTTTATGGAAACATTCAATTTATTCCCTCAGAATCATAACTTTATATAATTTTAGCATCTTATATCCTATTATTTATTATAATGTGTCATGAGTCATTTTATTTTTTAAAATATTTTCATTTAAATCTCACAGAAATTAAATGACTAAAATGCATATTCCATCTGGCAACACTTCAGATGTGGCTTGTCCCCTACATAATTGTATTGAAATTTGGGCCCTAATATAACAGTGTTGAGAATCCGTGAGGTCTTTATGCAATGTTTACGAAGGTGCATTGGTCAGCTTCTCACCACTATAAAGAAATGTCAGAGGCAACTGAATTTTATAAAGAAAAGACATCTATTTTGGCTAACAGTTCTATAGGTTCAAAGTCCAAAACCAGGCAAGCCCTATTTTTTGTTTGTTTGTTTGTTTGTTTTGTCTCTAGTGATGGCCTTCTTGCTGTCAAGAGTCCTGAGGCAGTGCAGGGTGTCACAAGGCAAGCAACAGTGGAGTCCCATGTCTGTCTTAATAGTATCTCTCCCTCTCCTTATAAAGCCACAAGATTCAGTCTTAGGGGCTGCACTATAAGTATCTACTCCATTCTCAGCAGCTGCCAAAGACCCCACCTCTAAACATCAAAATTGGATCAAGTTTCAGTATCTTTAGTACTACTAATGTAAGACTTTTGGGACTAAAAACCCTTGCAAGAGTTCAGGGACCAAATCATATTCAAACTGTCACAGAAAGTGCTAATGCCATTACAGAGGACTGGATTAGTTACCATTAACAAGTGGGGCTACCTCTCATGCTTGTCTCCTCTTGCCCTTCTGTTTTTGTACCACAGAAGAAAGCTCTCACCAGATTCAGCCACATAATCCTAGACTCACAGCCTCTAGAACCGCGAGCTAAATAAAATTCTTTTTTGTATACATTATTTGGTCTCAAGTATTCTGTTGTAGCAACAAAATCTGTACTAAGACAAATATTTATATCGAAAAGTTAACAAAGCCTCAGATCCAATCATCTGAAAATTCCTATAAAATTTAAAGATAGGCACCCATATAAATTCCAGGGAATATTTTGGGAGAAATCAGTGTCTACCAGTCATTGTGCTGGACACTTTATATGTCACACTTCATTTAATTCTCAAACAAGTCTCCAAGTTTGAAATTCTAGATCCTATTATACAAGTGAGAAAATGTACTCACAAACAATCATAAGCTTGCTAAAAATCATGTGTTTGGCAAGTGAAAGGACCGGGACATGTCCAAGTGAGTATCTTTCACCTAAGTGGGCTCAAGATGTGCATGACAATTTCTTGTTTGGCTGAGGATGGTCAACAGGATTAATCTACAGTTCTGAAATGAAATGTTGGCAAGTCTAATTTGTTGCTGTTCTTTTGCTTATTTCCTAATGGAGCCAGGTTTTGGAACTGCTTTGAGGAAAAAACAGTAAGTTCACTGCTGCTGTAATGAACTTCATTTTCTTCCTTATGGATTTGCTTTAGCTTTGTAATTCATCTCAGCTGCTCTTATGCAAATGTGTAGTCTCATCATCTGGGCATTCCTCCTCTCCCCAATTTCCACCCCCACAATGTGCTTATTTTCAATTGAAACAATTGTCCTGACAGAAGGCTCAGGAAAGAATTCCATAATAATACTGCTCCTTGTTAAGATTTTTCTGCTGAATGTGAGGGATTCTTGCAATTATTATTAACAACAAAAGAACCTTATACAATACTTAGGGCATAAGGAAGATGGCATGGTACCTGCTGTTTCTTGAGGATCTGCTATATGTAAGAGTTGATTTTCTTTAATCATCAATATTGGGTATCCACCATTATGCAGATAGAAAGGAAACAGAATCAGAGCTGAGAAGTAGATCATTCAGTGTTACACAACTCATTAGCATACCCTCAGATAAAAATGTCTGATCCTAAAATTAGTGAAAATTAGGTATTCAAATCTAAAGTTAGGTCTTCTTTATAAGATTTGAAGTGAAGACTATGGCTTCATTTTCCCCAATATGAAGTTCCTCACCTTTAAAATTAGGACAATAATAATTGTTCAGCCTACTCCATAAGTCACTTAAAGGGATTAAAGGAATGAATGGAAGGAAATGGTAACAATTTGTACAAATTATAATAAATATTTTACAGAAAATATAAAGATTGTGAAGTTTTTGTCAGTCTGTCCCTTACATTCTGGCTCCTATAAAGTAGGGTTTTATTTTACTTTGTACAGTCTTCTATTTTTCCAAAAAAAAAAGGGGGGGGGGAACTATAGTTTCAAGTGCTATGTCAGGGTAAACAACAATATATAGTCAGTCTTTTTTTTTTTTTTTTTTTTTTTTGACAGGCAGAGTGGATAGTGAGAGAGAGACAGAGAGAAAGGTCTTCCTTTTTGCCGTTGGTTCACCCTCCAATGGCCGCTGCGGCTGGCACATCGCGCTGATCCGAAGCCAGGAGCCAGGTGCTTCTCCTGGTCTCCCATGCGGGTGCAGGGCCCAAGCACTTGGGCCATCCTCCACTGCCTTCCCGGGCCATAGCAGAGAGCTGGCCTGGAAGAGGGGCAACCGTGATAGAATCCGGCACCCCAACTGGGACTAGAACCCTGTGTGCCAGCGCCGCAAGGCGGAGGATTAGCCTGTTAAGCCACGGCGCTGGCCATATAGTCAGTTTTTGATGTGCTTTACAAACTTTCCCCACTCCGCTAAAAATAGCTAATGATAGTGGACAATCTTCTAGACTAAGGCCATCTAGTGTTTCCCTATACCCTAATTTTACATTGAACAATTAAACTCACCCTCATATGAGATGGTGCTTTGAACAAAGACCGTATAATTGGAAAATAGATGGTCGAGACAACTAGAAAGTGCACTGTAAGAATCCAAAATCTATGACTTTGCTGATAATGAGCTGCAAGATGAATGCAGGCTTGTCATTTTCCTGAGTCTCATTTTTCGCATCTATAAAATGAGGAGTTTGGACTAGATAATTAATGTTTTGCTGTTTTACAACTGTTAGTTGGAACCTACCATATGTCAAGTCATACTCTTGGAGTTGGTGTTATAGAGATGAATGAGTCTATAATCTCTCTTTCCAGGATTGTAACATCTGCTGGGGGAGTCAGGTATAAACCAATAGCAATCTTTAACACGATGATTTCTAATGATTCTTCCACTTTGGACTCTAAATATTTTCCTTTTCTTTGTAACATATGTGTGTAGCACACATATATACCATTATACACGAGCAAATCAATTCTTGATAAATTTAAGCAGAGTTAGATTCCAAAAAGTAAGTATTAATTAAAGGAATGCTACCACAAAAGAATATTTTCTCATTGGATTTCATTTACAACTACTTTGTCCACATGGGGAAAAGCTAACTTTGAAAGGTTTATCAAATAGTAATAAAAGATGTTTCCATTTAATTTCATAATTATTGGGTCATTTCTGAAGACAACTGAATTTTCATGCAAATGTGTTCTCAGGAACATCTCCCACTGTTTTACCAATAAGATATGACTGTAGTTGATGACTGTTTTCCTGGTTTGCAGGAAGGAAAATTAAAGATTCTGAGAATAACATAGGAAGATATCAGTTGAGTCCTGCAGCTACTACTTATCAAATAAATGAGTAATCTAAAAAATGACCCTCAGCAAATGACCTGATCTGTCTGTGCGACAGTTTTTGGTCAGCTGAACAATGATAACCACTTAACAGCTGCAGTCTTTAAAAAAGTACACACATGTTGGTTGAGGGTGTGTATGAACCTTGGGAGACAAAAATGGGAAAAAGTTGTAAGCATTGGGAATCGGAAATTTCTCATCTTCCTACCTCATAGATGAAGAGATCAAGACCTATTATAGGAAATACTAAGCTTTGCCTTATAGTCATGCACATATTCCCAATACTTATTGAGAACTGGAAGCCTCAAATAGTCACACGGATGTTTTAAGAGTTAAGGAACATTTAGGAAAGTGCCTATTTTAATGATTTCTCTTTTATTATGTGTTTTGATATTTCTACATTGAATACTTATACATACTTTGCTAATTCACTGGACAGTTCCTTTCTAGAGTTATAGACAGTGAGAGAGAGAGAGAGAGAGAGAGAGAGAAAGGTCTTCCTTCCGTGGGTTCACTCCCCAAATGGCCGCTACAGCCAGCGCTGCGCCAATCTGAAGCCAGGAGCCAGGTGCTTCTTCCTGGCCTCCCATACAGGTACAGGGGCCCAAACACTTGGGCCATCTTCCACTGCCCTCCCGGGCCACAACAGAGAGCTGGACTGGAAGAGGAGCAGCCAGGACTAGAACCTGGCACCCTTATGGGATGCCGGCGCTGCAGGCGGAGGATTAACCAAGTGAGCCACGGTGCCAGTCCCTAAGTTTTCCCATTCTAAAAAACACTCTTAAGTGACAATTATCTCTCAGGGTGATGACACATGACACTTTAAAAAAATAAAAACTATAAATACAATTTTGAAATGTTCAGGCTTCAGAATTTTAAAAATTCCATACTTTCCTCAGGGCTTCTTTTGAGTTTATACTCTGGGAACGTCGATATCTTCATCTCATTTAGGAGACAGTCTGCCTCTAAGTCAGTCTACCTTGCCTTCACTCCATTTATTCATTAAAAATATCAAGATAGAAAAACCAGAGTAAATGGTTTGAGATACATAGTACATCTGAGACATAATTATCTTTGGGTCTGCACAACATTTCTGTTTTCCCTCTGAACACAGACATGGACTGCCCTTTTCTCCAGACAGTATCTTTCACAGTGTTCATGAGCGGAACAGCTTTGGTTGATAGAGTAATTCTCTTGCTCAGCAAAGGACAGGCAGACTTACATGCCATTATACAATATTCAGGTCCCCTATGCTCCAGATTCATCTCCTAAAATGTACAACATTGTGGGCAGCTCTCTCTGGGCCCTCTTTGTGCTGCCATATAAGAGTTGGGCCTTGGGGAAGCAAGGTAAAAATGCGGATACTCTGAGTGACTCTTGTGATGCATGAAGCTTTCATCTGTGACCCAATAGTCACATGTCCTCTACCAACACAAATAGAACTGTGATATTTGGATTTGTTGATGTACAAACAAAACCTCAGACCCTTCCCAGCCCTTTGTGGTAGTTACATTGACTAACTCACAAATATCACTTCCATCATAAAGAATTAATTTTACTCCTGCTTATAAAAGATTGATTTACCAAGTGTATACATGCAATGCCAAACTGGTCAAAGTGAGATAAGGAGAAATATGGGAGAAGGCTTCCTAGATTTTACAAATTAAAGATGTGAAAAAGTCTCATTTTGTCTCTTGGGGTGCTGTTGTACATCTTAATGTGTTACCTGGGAACATATCAGCCACCTTGCTAAAATCCTGAAAATGATCTCACAAACAAAGAAACAAGGGAACAAAAGAACTAAGGAGATGGAAGATTAGTACTGAATTAAGGAGTTGCAGCCATCCAACTCCTACTATGCTAGAGACTATATTTCCTTATTTTAAGTAATTTTCTTCAGATTCTTCTATTTTTATTTTTGTGTACCTGTTCATAAATAAGCTCTTTAGCATCATCTCTACTTGCTCAATACATATCCCACCATTATACTCAGATTATACACATTATATACAAATCCATAATTATTTATTTTATTTTTGTTATGGTACATAGATGAGAGTATAAAACTTTTAAACAGAATTTTAAAAAGTCTCAAATAAAGCCCTCCAAGCATATATTCCCTAATCAATATGTTTTAGCTTCTTCTTGTCTTTGAACTTTCTATAAATAATATTTATTATTTTTATTCACTTTCTCTGTCAATTTTGGTGTAGCATCAGGCAGTGTTGCTGGGTAACCACACTGTAGGTTTTCATTTTCATAGTTGCATAAGACCATTATACAAACATCCCACCCTGTACTCATCTATGCTACAGTCCTACTGAATATTTGGGTTGCTTTATCTCTTGAGACAAAGAATAAGAGTACATATTCTTGTCAAGATATCTTAATATCAGTCTGCAATGTTTTTTAGGTTATCTACCTAGAAGTAGAATTTCTAGTCATAACATATCCATATTTTAAATTTTATTAGCTAATATCAGGAATTTTTTTCTTAAAATATCATATCAATTTATAGGATCATAAAAATACATGAAATTATCCATTGTACCATATTCTCTGCAACATTTGATATTGTAACATTTTGAAATTCTTAGAAATAAAATCCAGAATATAACCTCATGTTATTAATTTGCATTCTATTGACTAATTAAATTGAGGACATTTTCATATGTTTATAGGATATTTGGCTATGTTCAAATATTTAATACTTTCCTTTATTGTGTCATCTATCTTGTTAAATTTGTCTATCTTGTTAAATTTATTTGTAGGACCTCTTTCTGTATTCTGGATACTGTTTCCAGACACTGTAGTACAAATATCTTCCAACTTGTGTGGCTTTCTTTTCTTCTCTTGATTAGCATATGAAAGAGTTATTGATATTCCCTATGTTTAATGTGGCTCAATTCACAATAGCTAAGATATGGAATCAACCAAGCTGTCTACCAACTGATGACTGGATAAAGAAAATGGGGGCTAGCACTGTGGCGCAGTGGGTTAACACCCTGGCCTGAAGTGCCGACATCCCATATGGGCTCCAGTTCAAGTCCTGGCTGCTCCTCTTCCAATCCAGCTCTCTGCTATGGCCTGGGAAAGCAGTAAGAAGATGGCCCAAGTGCTTGGGCCCCTGCACCTACGTGGGAGACCCAGAGGAGGCTCCTGGCTCTAGGCTTCGGATTGCATAGCTCCGGCCGATGCAACCAATTGGGGAGTGAACCATCGGATGGAAGACCTCTCTCTCTCTCTCTGCCTCTCCTCTCTTGTGCAACTCTGACTTTCAAATAAATAAATAAATCTTTTTTAAAAAGTGTAGTGTATATACACTATGAGATACTACTCAACCATAAAAAATAATGAAGTCCTGTCTTATGCAACAAAATGGATGCAACTGAAAACCATTATGCTTAGAGAAATAAGCCAGGCCCCAAAAGGCAAAATATCTTATGTTTCCTCTGTCATTTTATGAATGATTGTTGTTTTTAGCACTTGTTTATACTACTGTGGAATTGTGGTCTTCTTACGTTTTAATAATTGGATGTTAGTGATAGTGGTGAATTAAGCCTGTAATTACAAAAGCGATTGAAATTATGTATGCAGGGCTGGTGCTGTGACTTAGTGGGTAAAGCTGCCAGCAATGCTGGCATCCCATTTGGGCACCAGTTCAAGTCCTGGCTGCTCCAATTCCAATCCAGCTCCCTGCTAATGTGCCTGGGAAAGCAGCAGAAGGTAGTCCAAGTCCTTGGGCCCCTGCTGTCATGTGGGAGACCTGGAGGAAGCTCCAGGCTTCTGGCTTCAGATCGGACCAGCTCCAGCTATTGTGACCATTTGGGCAATGAACCAGCAAATGGAAGACATCTCTCTCTCTCTCTCTCTCTGCTTCAGTCTCTTGTTAACTCTAAATTTCAAATAAATAAATAAATCTTAAATAAATTATGTCTCTGCAAAAATTTAAGAAAAAAAAGAAGAAAGGAGGGAGATGGGGGGGGGGGCACTTATCATGTTAGAACTATACCAGGGGCTCCAAGAGGGCAGAATAGCAACAGGATGGTCTGATTTAAGCTAGGTGAAGCTAATATTTCAAAAGGGGGAGAAAGTACACCCTCAGGGTAAAGCTGCAAGGGAACTGCAGAGGGAGATCCTGCGAAATCAATAGAAATGGCCTGGAACCATGCTGAAAGAACAGACACCAACCAAAGACCCCCCAGCTTGGATCAGGGAAGGAAGGCACCTGCTCTGGCAAACTAGGTAAGAGCAGACTCCATCATCACACAGCACTGCTGATACAAATGGAGGGAGAGTTCAGTAAACAGCACCTCTTCATGTCCCACCTAGATCCCCCAGAGGGCGGAAAAAGACAAGAAAGTGGCATGTCTCTCTCTTTGCCCTCTCCTTGCTACAACAGAGGCCTGAAGCCAGCAGTGGAAGGGCTGGCATTATTGTTAGACACAGGCAGATAGATAGCAGCCACCCCAGCTCCTGTGCACGCATCTAGCAATTACTGGAGTCGCCCTCCACCCAATGAGGGCAGCCACAGTAATTCAGGAGAAACAAGGAAGCACACTGGCAATGGGAGAGAGAGAAAGTGACCCCTAAAGAAGGGAAGTGCCACCTGTGGGACTCTAAAGCACCCAGCACAATCGTGAAGTAAGCGAGGCTACAGCACCCCAAACCACAGATCTAACCAGAGAGAGTAAAACCCCATTCCCCACTGACATCAAATCTGGCTGGGAGGACCAGAACACACAGAGACAACAGCTCTGGGAACACCTTAGTTTCCTTGCTGACAGGACTTGCTACCAGGGCAGAGTGGCCCCACTGGCACTCCATGGCCCTGAAAGCTTTGGGAGCTGAGACTGAGAAAACACTGTGACTGCATAAGAGGCAGAGTGTGACTAGGTTCTAGGCAACCACAGGGTGCTTCTCCATACTCTCAGAGCTCCTCAGCTGCCTAAAGTAGCTCACAGCAGAGGGAACCCTGCTCACAGGAAAGACTCCAGAGATCACACGTGGAGTTCATACAGTGAGTAAGTATGAGAGCTGAGCACACTGGGGGATAACACCTGAGCATTCTTCAGCTGGGAGGAGAAGGGCTGGTAGCACCAACAGAGGTAACCATTCCTCTCCTTACAGTTAACCAGAGGAGAGCCAACACACCCAACTTGGGTGTTCCCTGGACACTAGCCCCCATTCTGGAACACTGAACAGAGTTCCCTAGCTATGCTCAGCATACACCTCCTGGTAGTAACTGAAAGTGTAGACGTCCCACAAAGCCAAAGAGGCACAGATCAAAGATGAAAGCAGCCTTCAGACAAAAAAAAAAAAAAAAAAAAGTTCTACAAATGTCTAAAAATAAAGCCAAAAATTCAAGAAACAAGAATAAGGAAGACTTTATGAGCCCCCCAAAGGAACACTCCAATATTTCAATATGATAATGTGAAGATGAAGAGACTGAGGAAATACCAGAAATGGAATCTAAAAAATTAATCATTGGATTACTCAAAAGCAATCAGAAGCAAATTTATGAGCTTAAAAAAACTATATATGATATGAATGAAAATTTTTCCCATGAAATTGTGATGCTAAAGAGAAAGCAAAATGAAATACTAGAAATGAGAAATTCAATAGATCAAATAAAAAATGCACTGGAAAGTTTTAACAGAGTTGGTGAGGGAGAAAAAAGAATATTTGAGCTAAAAGACAAATTAATTTCCTGATTTGCTGAAATATATCTCCTTGTAGTAATCTTGATGATTCTTTTTATTTCTATGGTATCTGTTGTTACATTTCCTTTTTCATCTCTGATTTTATTGATTTGGATCTCCTTACCACCCCCACTTTGTTTGGTTAGTTGGGCCAGTGGTGTATCAATTTCGTTTAATTTTTCAAAAAACCAGCTCTTCACTTCATAGATCTTCTGTTATTTTTTTTATTTTATTTATCTAATTTTAATTATTTCTTTTCTCCTACTAATTTTGGTGTTTTTTTTTTTGTTTTTTGGTTTTTTTTTTTTTTTTTTGGGACAGGCAGAGTGGATAGTGAGAGAGAGAAAGAGAGAGAGACAGAGAGAAAGTCTTCCTTTTTGCCATTGGTACACCCTCCAATGGCCGCTACGGCCAGCACTTCATGCTGATCCGAAGCCAGGAGCCAGGTACTTCTGGTCTCCCATGCGGGTGCAGGGCCCAAGCACTTGGGCCATCCTCCACTGCCTTCCCGGGCCATAGCAGAGAGCTGGCCTGGAAGAGGGGCAACCGGGATAGAATCCGGCACCCCAACCAGGACTAGAACCCGGTGTGCCGGCGCCACAAGGTGGAGGATTAGCCTGTTAAGCCACGGCGCCAGCCAAGGTTTGTTGTTTTCTAGGTCCTTGAGATGCACTGATAGCTCATTTACTTGATGCTTTTCCAATTTCTTGATGCAGGCACCAATTGCTATAAACTTCCCTCTTAATACTGCTTTTGCTGTATCCTGTAAGTTTTGATATGTTGTACTGTCATTTTATTTCCAGAAAATTTTTAAAAGGTTGATTTATTCCCCAGAAGCACAGGTAGTCAAAGCCAAAATTAACATTTGGGATTGCATCAAATTGAGAAGTTTCTGTACTTCAAAAGAAACAGTCAGGAAAGTGAAGAGGCAACTGACAGAATGAGAAAAAATATTTGCAAACTATGCAACAGATAAAGTGTTGATAACCAGAATCTACAAAGAAATCAAGAAACTCCACAACATCAAAACAAACAACCCACTTAAGAGATGCGCCAAGGACCTCAATAGACATTTTTCAAAAGAGGAAATCCAAATGGCCAACAGACACATGAAAAAATGTTCAAGATCACTAGCAATCAGAGAAATGCAAATCAAAACCACAATGAGGTTTCACCTCACCCCGGTTAGAATGGCTCACATTCAGAATTCTACCAACAATAGATGCTGGAGAGGATGTGGGGAAAAAGGGACATTAATCCACTGCTGGTGGGAATGCAAACTGGTTAAGCCTCTATGGAAGTCAGTCTGGAGATGCCTCAGAAACCTGAATATAACCCTACCATACAACCCAGCCATACCACTCCTTGGAATTTACCCAAAGGAAATTAAATTGCAAAAAAATTAAAAAATAAAAAAAGCTGTCTGCACATTAATGTTTATTGCAGCTCAATTCACAATAGCTAAGACCTGGAACCAACCCAAATGCCCATCAACAGTAGACTGGATAAAGAAATTATGGGACATGTACTCTATAGAATACTATACAGCAGTCAAAAACAATGAAATCCAGTCATTTGCAACAAGATGGAGCAATCTGGAAAACATTATGCTGAGTGAATTAAGCCAGCCCCAAAGGGACAAATATCATATGTTCTCCCTGACCGGCGACAACTAACTGAGCACCAAAGGGGAAACCTGTTGAAGTGAAATGGACACTATGAGAAACAGTGACTTGATCAGCCCTTGTCCTGACTGTTGATGTACAATGTAATACTTTATCCCTTTTAGTATTTTTTTTTGTTCTAGCACTATTGGTTGAACTCTGTAATTAACACACAATTATTCTTAAGTGTTTAAATTTAACTGAAAAGTGATACCTGTTAAATATAAGAGTGGGAATAAGAGAGGGAGGAGATGTACAATTTGGGACATGCTCAATCAGACTTGCCCCAAATGGTGGAGTTAGAAACGTGCCAGGGGATTCCAATACAATCCCATCAAGGTGGCATGTACCAATGCCATCTCACTAGTCCAAGTGATCAATTTCAGTTCACAATTGATGGCTCTGATAGGTCTAAGAGTCAAAGGGATCACACAAACAAGACTAGTGTCTGCTAATACTAACTGATAGAATCAAAAAGGGAGAGAACGATCCATCATGGGAAGCGGGATACACAGCAGACTCATAGAATGGCAGATGTCCTAAATAGCACTCTGGCCTCAGAATCAGCCCTCAAGGCATTCGGATCTGGCTGAAGAGCCCATGAGAGTATTTTAGGCATGGAAAGCCAAGACACTCTGGGAAAAAAAAAAAAAAAAACAAAAAAAAACACCTAAATGAAAGATCTCTGCGAGTGAGATCCCAGTGGAAAGAATGGGGCCATCAAAGAAGGAGGTACCTTTCTCTGAAGGAAGGAGAGAACTTCCACTTTGACTATGACCCCGTCGGAATAAGATCAAAGTCGGCAAACTAAAAAGGCTTCCATAGCCTTGGCAACTCATGACTAAAGCCTAGGGAGATTACTGACGCCATAACAAGAGTGTCAAATTGTTAAGTCAACAACAGAAGTCACTGTGTACTTACTTCTCATGTGGGATCTGTCCTTAATGTGTTGTCCAATGTGAATTAATGCTATAACTAGTACTGAAACAGTATTTTACACTTTGTGTTTCTGTGTGGGTGCATACTGATAAAATCTTTACTTAATATATACTAAATCGATCTACTGTATATAAAGATAATTAAAAATGAAAAAAAGTAAAAAATTAAAAGGTTGATTTGTTTATTTGAAAGCTGGTGTTATAGAGGCAGAGTCAGAGGAAGAGAGAGAGGTCTTCCATTTGCTGGTTCACTCCCCAAATGGTTGCAATGGCTGGAGCTAGTCAATCTGGAGCCAGAAGCCAGGAGCCAGGAGCTTCTTGCAGGTCTCCACATGGTTGCAGGGACCCAATGACTTCTTCTACTGCTTTCCCAGGCCATAGCAGAAATCTGGGTAACAAATGGAGCGGCCACTCAAACCTGTGCCCATATGGGATGTTGGCACTGCAGGCAGCATCTTTACCCATTACACCACAGCGCCAGCCCCTAGACATTTTCTGATTTTTCTTTTGATTTCTTCTATGACCCACAGTTCATTCAGGAGCATGTTGTTCAGTCTTTTTGTGTTTGCATATATTCTAAAGATTCTTGAGTTGATTTCCAGCTTCATTTCATTGTGATCAGAGAAGATGCATGGTATTTCAACTTTATTTTTTTAATTTGCTGAGACTTGTTATGGCCTAGCTTGTGGTCTATCCCAGAAAAAATTCCATACACTAGTGAGAAGAATGTGTATTCTGCAACTGTGTGATGAAAAGTTCTGTAGATATCAATTAAGTCCATTTTGTCTATAGTGTCAATTCATTGTTTCTCGCTGATTTTCTGTCTGGTTGATCAGTCCATTGTTGAAAGTACGTGTTGAAGTCCCCCATTACTACTGTATTGGAGTCTATGTCTCCCTTTAGATCCATTCTGCTTCTAGCATTTCATCAATCTCTTCATCTTCACATTCTAATACTGAAGTGCTATGGGCCTTTGTGGGGGGCGGAGATCATGTTGTCTTATTGTTTCTTCAATTTCGGCATTTATTTTTAGGCATTTGTGGAGGCTCCTGTTGGTTTTCTTCCTCTGATGGTTTTTATCTGTGCACTATGCCTCTGTGGCTTAGTGGAGTGTCTACTCTTTCAGTGAAGACCCAGAGGTGTGTGCCAGGTGTGGGCACGGAGCTTTGGTCAGTGCTCCAGGGTGGGTGAGTATGGAAGGTGATACCCAAGTTAGGTGTAATAGATCTTTTTTATCAGAAGGGAGGGTTTGATCAGTTCTGTTGGTATAGTCACTCCCTCACCTCCTCTCTCCTCAAGCAAGCAATGCCAGGGTTATTAGCCCACAGTGGGTGCAAGACTCATCAGTGCTACTTCAAGAACCACACAAAGGATCTGTGCAGTCATCAGTGTGAGCACAGATCCCATTGCAATAATCCACCCCAGGCAATCAGGGAGCTCTGAGTGTGTGAAGCCAACCACAGTGATTGCTCAGAGACCCAGACACTCTCTCACCCTCTCCCATAGTCTCAGTGTTCCCACAATCCCAGCAGACAAGGCTCCCACGGTCACGGGATGCTGATGATTGGCTCTGCCACACTCCACTACTCTGTTCCATCCACAGAGTGAAGAGATGCTCCCAGAGCCAGCTGCCTGTGGGCACTGCACCTAGTCAGTTTGAACCCCAGAGTCTGTGATGTGTTGGGAGCCTGAGGACACTCCACAGACCCATGTAAGTGCCCACCCCCTTGTCAATTCTCCCAGCCAGACTTAGGTGTCTCCTCCAGGCTGGTTGCTGGGTGCGTGGACTAGCTGGCATAACTGCTTCGTATGTCCAAAATGGCACCTGTCCTCTCTCAGCCAGTTGTTAGGCACCAGGATGAGGAGAAAGAACTGTGGCCCTTTTTGCCTCTCAGTTGGCATGTACCCTGTCCCTCACAGGGCTCCAGGCTAGATTCACACCAGGTTCTACCTACAGCTATATCACCAGTGGCATAGGCTGCTGCAGTGTGGTCTCACTTCACTATCTAAAGCTGGCACTCAGGTTCTCAGCTGCTGGGGCCCTGTGTTGTGTCCATGCTCGTGCTACACTTCGACACTCTCCACATAGGTCCACAGCACCCCTCTTCTTTCCGTCAGTTATTGTGTTGTATGACTAGTTTAAGACATCATATATTAAAATAACATATTACATAATATCTTAGAAAATATTCAAAGATTGACTTTTTAAGACCATAATCCACATGAAATTTATTGCTTGTATGTTTTAAAGGCCAGCCAGTTGTCCCAGTACTATTAATTCCTATCTTATCTGCAATGTCACCACTGTTGTCAATAAAATGTTCATCTGTCTAGAGGATTTGTTTTCAGATCCTTCATACTTTTCTTTCAAACCATTATGATAACATTATTCAATATAAAATAAAAAGATATAATTGCTTTTATTATTTATTAGAACAAGGAAGAGGTCTACTCATCAAGATGAATCTCTGACTTAGGGTTTTGGGAATCACAGTGTTCAAGGAAATGATGCACTGTTAGAAATACAAATGAATTCACCTAATCTGGAGATGCATGGTTAATCCAGATAATACTGTTAATGATTGCTTGGCATTCAGAGCTGTGTTTATTGGAGTTAACCCATCACTAATCAAATGACTTTCAGAAGAGAAAATGATACCAATTTCTTAGCTTAGAAATATAGTTGCTAAGGCAAGTTATTGGTGATTATTTGAACAGATGAACTGACTTTTTTAAACTAGGCATGAATATCAAACTGTGTTAATTAATGAAAATGTTATAATGAGTTAATATTGGTAAAGCAGATTTTTTTTAAACAAAGTCTGGTATTATATATTCCATTTCTGTGTTAATTTTAGAAACTACTTTTTAACATACACTTGTGATTTTGTTTGTTTCCTACTGAAACTTCAAATCAATTTAGAAGTAACATGCTTATAATATCCAAGGATTTTAGGATATTGTATATATTTTCATTTGCTAAAGTTTTCATTCATGCAACTCAAAGTTTTAGCATTTCCTCCATAGAGGTCTTGTACATATTTTGCTAATTTTATTTATACATCATATAATTTTATAATATTGCAAATGACAATTATTTATTAATTGCTCATTTCTAGTAGATACAATTTTGCAGTTTATCTTATGTTAATTTTTTATTTAACAATATTGCTAACTTTTCTGACTCATTTTTGTTATCAAGAGAATTTCTATTACATTTACCAATTACAAAATAATGTTATCTGTTTCCTTTCTCATTCTTTCAACTTTTAATTTTTTTTAAAGATTTATTTTATTTATTTGAAAGAGTTACAGAGAGAGAGAGAAACAGAGAGAAAGGTCTTCCATCCTCTGGTTCACTCCCCAGATGGCCAGAACAGCCAGAGCTGCACTGATCCAAAGCCAGGAGCCAGGTGCCTCCTCCTACTCTCCCACTCAGCTGCAGGGGCCCAAGGACTTGAGCCATCTTCTACTGCTTTCCCAGATCCAGAGAGCTGGATCAAAAGAGGAGCATCCGGAACTAGAACCAGCACCCATATGGGATGCCCGCGCTTCAGGCCAGGGCATTAACCCACTGTGCCACAGCACCAGCCTCCCAACTTTTAATTCTTTACCTTGTCTTACTTCATGGACTAAATATTCCAATACAATGTTGAAGAGAAGTTGTGAGAAGTTAAACTCTCCAGGTCACAGGCTGAACTTCATTTTCATTTCCTTTTTGTAATTACAGGTAGACATGTGACTCAGTCCTTATCATGGTACAGGGGAAGAAATGTAGCATTCTACCTCAAGGTCCTACCTACTAAATAATTGCAAATGATCCTTCATTGCTCCCCTCTGCTCCCACTGCTATCTACTAAATGAAGAAGTCTCTTTAGACCTAGAGGAGGGCAAGCCACAAGATGAAAGGAAACTTAAGTAACTGAATGCCACACAGATCGCCACCTAACCAGCAATATGCATCCTGCCTTGTCACCTGAATAAAAATTAACTTTATTAAGTGGTTTTGCCTTCAGATTTATTTGGTATATCAGCTATAGAGAGAATGGAAGATCAGGCCAAGAAGGTCTTGGGAAGAAGTTTGTAAAAAGATATAAAAATGCGAAAGAAGTGTAAAGATCAGTGTATTACATGTTATTGTCCATCAGAAAGCACCTGCCTCAGCACAGTCAATAAACAATCTTGTAGATAACAATCACATGGCCAACTGTTGTCAACCAGCATCATTCATTTCCCCATCAGCCTTGTCCAATGTCACAATAGGTGTGTGAGGGTATGGAGGAAGAGGAGCCATGGATGAAAGACTGAAGGCAATGGGTAGACCAATTGCATGGGCTACCAGTCACAAGGGCTGATCTAACCACTATCACTGTCTTACCCACATTTCTAAAACTCCAAAGATTACTTTCATCCTTTGAGTAAATCGAGTCATCGCTTATTGGTAATCACTTCTCAGACATGGATTCTATTGTGTCCCTTCTTTCTAGGAAAGGGAAGAGAAATTCAAACAGACTGGAATTTGAATATTTTCTAGGAATATGTTTTCCTTTCCTGACTATATAGCCTCACCAATATCACTAACCAAGGGCACATCAGTATGCCTAGTCCCATAAAGAATCCATCTTTGATGCAAATAAAGTTCATTACTAACAACATGATTCTTTGTCCCATGACATACTGCATGGCCCAACACTGCAGGTAAATGGAATAATACAAAGGTCTTTTGAAGTTATATTTAATATACCAGCTTATAAATAACACTCTGAGAGGCTGCAATGACACCCTTCAGGAAATAGTGTGCCACTGAAAGAATGACCATTACACAGTTCTGTCCCCAGTAGGTAGAATACAGGGTTATAGGAAACAAGAAGTGGAAGAGTAGCTTCACTGATCCACAAATGCCCATGACATAATTGGAAAATATGTGCATTATATCCCCACAATGTTAATCTTTAAGTCTAAAGACCTTTTTTAATGTCAGACAAGGTTCTACTTGAAAGAAACAGCAGACAAGAGATACTATCTTTCATAGTTTATAGTAATTGAAATGATTCAGAGAGCATACATACACACACACACACACACACATATCAACAGTACCAGGTATTTTGAAAGCACATAGATGAGGGTCCTAAATCAAACAGATGTGTTTTGGGGCCAGCAGGAATGGAGGTAGAAATCTAAAAAAGAATAAAACTAAGGCAGGAAAGATTTCCAAGGAGAGGTGGTGATTGAACTGGATTTTTGGGAAAGGAAGAAGTTAACTGTATAGATATGGAGATGTGAAGTTAATTCAGGCACAAGGAAGAAGAGGAAGTATGGTGAAGTCAGGGAGAAATAGGGACTTTGTTATAGAGACGGAGTTGAAGAGGGGAAGAAACATGCCAGAAGGAGAAGTTGCAGAGGCAGACAGAAGACAAAGCAGAAGCCTTTAATGACGGGTTGCCTGGAGGCAAGAGGAAGTCATCAAAGGGTTTTAATCAGGAGAAGGAGATGACTTGATGTACACTGAGCAAATTGAAATAAGAACATCCATTCTTGCATGTCTCCTTCTCATTTCATTCAGAAAACAAAAAATTATCCGTTTGACAACAAACCCATATCTTCTAAAGATTTACAGGCTTCTGGAGAAATTCCAGTGTAATGCTCCAAGTTCAGAATCAAATGTTCTTTTGAGAGAGAAAGATAAAGCACACACACAAACACATGTCACATTTGAGTGTGTGTGTTTTTTATAGGGATGGCAGGTAGAAACTTTAGGTTTTTGGGAATCTGCCTGATAATAAAGAAGGACATAATAAAAAGGACATAATTGCTTCAATAATGAATTGTTTTAGAAACCAAAATTTCCATTTAGAAAAGAGGACAAGGGAAGCCATAAGAAAACCCACCTGAGCTGGAACACTGAATTCCAGTTCTTCAAAGAATTAAAAATTAAATCAGTGCTTCTCTGTGCTGACATTCTTCTCAAAACAAATAAATTAGATCACTAGCATGCACTTACCCCAATTAAAAGTGATTTCAACCTCTGTGGCCATCAGAGTATCACTAGTTCATGGACATAACTCTCATTTCTTTCAGGATTTCAGGATGCATTAGGAGCCTTGACTCATTCATCCTCATGTGTGGGCACACCAATATAGTTTGAGCATTTCATAAACTTTTCTCTGGGCTTACTTACCACTTTCTCACAACCAATCTGTGTTCATTGGTGAGACAATCACGTGGATTGCAAGAAACTTGGTATTTTATTCACAAGGGCCTATTAGTGGCCTAGGGCAATGGAGCCTCATGGGATCCTAATTTGCTCATCTATGAATTGGAGACACAAGCCCTCTGATGCAATAATTTTATTGTGTTCCCTTAACAAATGGTTCTCAACCCAAACCAGCTATAGAGTCACCTGGAGAAGCATTTGAAAAATGTCCTTGCCAGGGTGCCAACTACAAAAACTGCAACTTAATGGACTGGGATGTTGGTATTTCTTTCTACTATTATTTGTTTGTTTGAGAAATAGAACATTTCTCTGTCTACTATTTCACCCACCAAATGTCCACAAAAGCAAGGCAGAAGCCAGGAGCTCAACACAGGTCTCTGATAAGGGTGGGAGAAACCCAATCACCTGAACCTCAGTACTGCCTCCCAGAAACTAGCACATTAGCAGGAAGCTGGAATTGGAAGCCAGAGCCAGAAAGTGAACCCAGGTACAGTGATACAGAACGCGACGTCCTAACCAACATCTACCTGCTAGGCTAAATGCCTATCATGGACATTAGTATTTGTAAAAAGCTCCTCAGTGATTCTAACATGTGTCTACTTCCCTAAACCAAACCATCCTAGCTATAGACCATAGAACAAGTGCAGAACAAACTGAACACATTGCACTGCTCCTTACACTGACCTAGTTAACTGCTCAGAGATAAACTAGAGAGTTTCTCAGAAAGATCAGGCGGTCTCATCTATTTGTGACACTGGAATATCTAGCAGAGCGGGAATGTGGAAGGGAGCCCACTTTAGACTAGCAAATCTTGATTAACCAGAGAAGAGAATAAGGCAACACAGTGAGGAAAGAGTCTGATCCCTTTATCTGCATATGCAGCAGTCTTACCCCAAGAAGAGCAGACACAAACCCCAGAAGTACTGCCTTTGAAATTTGACCCCTTTCCTTCTGCAACAAGTCACCTCTGGGAGGAAGCTTCTTCTCTTGTCTGGATGTCTGGCAAAGCACCTCATCTTCATAATTTAGTGTCAGTCTGTAAAGAGGACTCCAGCAGATTTGAATGGGACTAAGTAGAAGTGAGATTTCCCTTTAGATACTAATAAATGAAAAAATAAATTAGGGCAATACTAAAATATTCTGCAGCAAAAGAGAAAAGGAAGCTTTTCCTGAGGAAAAGAAAGACACACAGGCCCACAAATGTTTCATGTCTTATAGATCACTGGAGACAGCACAAATGTGGTTACACAGATTGTTTCTCGTGTATATGTGTGAATTACTTCTGTCTCTTTTACCCAGTATTTCATTTGGTGAGAGTTTTGAACATTTCTGGATGCTGCGATTTTGTATTTGTTTAAAATAATACAGTTTGGGGCTGGCGCTCTGGCACAATAGATTAATGCTCCACCTGCAGCACAGGAATCCTATATGGGCACCAGTTATAGTCCCAGCTCCTCCTCTTCCAATCCAGCTCTCTGCTATGGCCTGGGAAAGCAGCAGAAGATGGCCTAAGTGCTTGGGCCCCTGCACTTATGTGGATGACGCAGAAGAAGCTCCTGGCTTCAGATAAGCTCAGCTCTGGCCACTGTGGCCAATTGGGGGAGTGAACCAGCAGAAAGAAGAACTTTCTGTCTCTCCCTCTCACTGTCTAACTCCAACTCTCAAATACATAAAATCTTTTTTTAAAAAAAATAGTTTATCCATTAAAATGTTGCTATTATTATAAAGTATCCTTGGACTTTTCAAAATGTATTTTCTTTCCTGCATTCAAAGTTGAGTATATTTAATAACTAATTCATATTTGCTACCTAATTGATTACATATTGTTATTATTTTTGACAATTTGCCATATACTAGATTTGTTATGTTAAAATCTTCTATTACAATGGTTCATATTCTACCTAAAAAATTCCTGTTGTTTCTCATTATTAAGATATTTACTTACTTATATGGGGGCAGGGGGGATGGCGAGAGATATTCCATCCACTGGTTCACTCCCAAAATGCTTCAAATTGCCAGAACTGAGCCACGTTGGAAGCAGGAGCTGGGAACTCAATCTCAGTCTTCCACATGGGTGGCAGGAACTCGATTACTTGAGTCATCATCACTGCCTCCAAGGGTCTGCATTAGCAGGAAGGTGGAGTTAACAGCCAGTGCCAGGGGGCCGGCTCTGTCTGCAGCGCCAGCATTCTATATGGGTGCCAGTTGATTCCTGGCTATTCCACTTCCAATCCAGTTCCCTACTAATACACCTGGAAAAGTGATAGAGGATCACCCAAGTGATTGGTCCCCTGCACCCACATGGTAGACCAGGAAGAAGCTCCTGGCTCCTGGCTTCAGCCTGGCCTAGTCCTGGCCTTTGCAGACATCTGGGGAATGAATCAGTGGATGGAAGACCTCTCTTTTTCTCCCTCTGCATACCTATTGCAAATAAATAATTAATCTTAAAAATAAAAAAAAGAGCCAGAGCCAAATATTGAACCCAAGTACTCTCATAGGGGAATGTAGGGTCATCTTTACTGGAGTCTTAACTCCTAGGCAAAATGGCCACTCCTAGTAGTTCTTAAAGCATCAGTTGGCACATTTCTTCTCTGTCTCTCATAGAATTTACTTCTAGTTTAATACTAGTTCATATGGCCCGGGAAGGCAGTGGAGGATGGCCCAAGTCCTTGGGCCCTGCACCCGCATGGGAGACCAGAAGCACCTGGCTCCTTCCTTCAGATCAGCGAGATGCGCTGGCCGCGGTGGCCATTGGTGGGTGAACCAATGGCAAAAAGGAAGACCTTTCTCTCTGTCTCTCTCTCTCTCTCTCTCACTATCCACTCTGCCTGTCAAAAAAAAAAAAAAAACTAGTTCATGCTATAGCCCAAGTGTTTATTGCATATTTGTATTTATTGTTTAAACCAAGTCTTATAACTTATTTTGGCAAGCTATATCCTAAGTTTATATGGAAGAAAAAAAGTTGAGTAGTTTTAAAAAATCTTTAATAAGAATTTCATAGTTAATATTAAATAACTATGGGAAAACTCTACTACTTATGACAGCATACTATAAAGGTACAATGTGATATTAACACAAGAATAAATATTTTGGGCTGGCGCCGCGGCTCACTAGGCTAATCCTCCGCCTGCGGCACTGGCACCCCGGGTTCTAGTCCCTGCTGAGGTGCCGGATTCTGTCCCGGTTGCTCCTCTTCCAGTCCAGCTCTCTGCTGTGGCCCGAGAGGGCAGTGGAGGATGGCCCAAGTGCTTGGGCCCTGCACCCATATGGGAGACCAGGAGGAAGCACCTGGCTCCTGGCTTTGGATCGGTGCAGCGCGCCGGCCATAGCAGCAACTTGCGGGGTGAACCAACAGAAAAAGGAAGACCTTTCTCTCTCTCTCTCTCTCTCACTGTCTTACTCTGCCTGCCAAATAATAATAATAATAATAATAATAATAAATATTTTAATGGAACAGAATATATTGCCCCATTATAGGTAGAAATATTTTATAATAAAAGAGAAACATTAGAAAGCAAACATAAGGAATGCATTAATCAATGTATAGGATATACTGGTTGCCATTTAAATAAAAAAATTTAATTTTAATCTAATACATTTATAGACTCAAACCATTAAAATGACAATCATGTCAAAATGTAATCACATTCAAATATATGAACAGGATAGCAAGTTTCAAACTAGTGATAGAAGATGTACTTTTAGGAATTTATGTGACGGACAAATAATTTATTTTCCCATAGACTTTTTTATATGATAAAGGAAGACAACAAAAATAAAATAACCTGGAGAAAACAGTTCCGAAAATTTGAGACACACACAAAAATTTCCTATCCCTTAACACCTAGGAAAATCAGTAAGAAAAAAGAAATGTTGTCTTACACCAATCAAGATTAAAGAAATTGATGAGAGGCTTGATGAGGTACGAAGGCACTGCCCCCAAGGACTTTGAAACACAGTTTGAATCCAAGCATGGAAGTGTTCCTCTTACCAATAAACAGAAATAGCTAAATTAAAACAATGAGATACAAAGTTCAACTATCAAATTAAAAAACAATTTAATGATAATGCATAATACTATCTAGTGCACAGTGAAATAGCCACTTGTGTCATCAATTACTGTGTAAACTCTTGGATGCAAACTATTATTATGCATAAGCATACTCATTCACACCCCTTCACATTTCAGGAAAATTATACTGGGTAATTTAATCATAAATAGATTTATAAAGGGAAGTTTGTGCACCAAAGATTCGTGTTCCATTTTTGGCATTATTACTGAAATGTGACTTTACAGCTCCATTTGCATTTAGATGGAGCCATATGACTAAGTTCCAGCTGAGGGGGGGGGGGTGGGGGCAGAATTAATTCATACTACTTCTAGAACCAGCCAAATTCTCTAGGCTCAAAGTTTAATCTTCCAAGACTGGTGCATAACCTTGTGCCAGTTACCTCACACTTCGTGCCTCAGTTTTCTCATCTGGAAAACAAGTTATATGATAGTGCCTGCTGCTTAGTGAAACAGGATATAAAAGAATAATACCCTATGTTTTCTCTGATATGTGGAAGTTAATATAGAAGACAAAAAAAATAGAAATGAAAGAGACATCTTGTGATTTGATTATTGTTTTCAGCATTTGTTTATACTCCTGTGGTACTGTGATCTTTCTACTTTTTACGTACTGAATATTACAGTTAAGTGTTGCATTAAGCCTGTGATTATGGAGTGGACTGAAATTATGTCTTTGTAAAAATTAAAGAAAATCAGGAAGAAAGGAAGAAGATTGAGGGAACAAGAGAAAGGAAGGAAAGTATGATTATCTTAGAATTATATCTATGAAAAACATGAAATTTGTTCTCTTTATATTCATAAAAATTTTAAAAATAAAAGTAAAATCTAAAAAAAAATACTTAAAGATTAATATACACCAATTCTTGGACCATTATCTGGGGATTGGTAATTCAGAGAAGTACAAACATGAACAAATTCATTAAGAATGCCAGCATAAGGTTCACTCTAGAGCCAATGTTTTTTTTGTTTTTTTGTTTTTTTTTTTAATTTTATTTATTTATTTTGACAGGCAGAGTGGATAGTGAGAGAGACAGAGGGAAAGGTCTTCCTTTTTGCCGTTGGTTCACCCTCCAAGGGCCGCTGCAGCCAGCGCATCGCACTGATCCAAAGCCAGGAGCCAGGTGCTTCCCCCGGTCTCCCATGCGGGTGCAGGGCCCAAGCACTTGGGCCATCCTCCACTGCCTTCCCGGGCCATAGCAGAGAGCTGGCCTGGAAGAGGGGCAACCGGGATAGAATCCAGCGCCCCAACCGGGACTAGAACCCGGTGTGCCGGTGCCACAAGGCGGAGGATTAGCCTGTTAAGCCACGGCGCCGGCCTTTTTTTTTTTTTTTTTGACAGGCAGAGTGGACAGTGAGAGAGAGAGACAGAGAGAAAGGTCTTCCTTTTGCCGTTGGTTCACCCTCCAATGGCCGCCGCGCTGATCCGATGGCAGGAGCCAGGTGCTTCTCCTGGTCTCCCATGCGGTGCAGGGCCCAACCACTTGGGGCCATCCTCCACTGCACCCCCTGGCCACAGCAGAGAGCTGGCCTGGAAGAGGGGCAACCGGGACAGAATCTGGTGCCCCAACCGGGACTAGAACCCGGTGTGCCAGCGCTGCAAGGCAGAGGATTAGCCTAGTGAGCCGCGGCTCCGGCCAATGTTGTTTGCCCTGGACCTTAGCATGGGAATAGATCACAAAGTGAAGGAACTTGGGTTACCAAGGGTATGCCTTGTCCTTTACAAGTCTAGAGTCTGGTGTAGTGATCTTAGGAGGAATTCATCACAACATGGGACCTCTGCCATGACCCAGCAGACCCTCTCAGGGCTTCCAGTTACCAAGGACCTGGGAAGACCAATCACCCTGATCTCTCCCAAAAATGGTTGCAGATTTCCAGGGAATTTAGTATGAGACCCACGTAAATTTCCTGCAGACAAGCTGTCACTTTAATTAAAAAAAAGTTTGTAGCCAGATATTGAAATAGGAAGCTAAAATGGAACACCAAAAACACCTCTTTGTCTTGGACATGTATTTGAAGTAAACCAGTATCTTTTAAGACATTATTTATTTAGCAACCACTGATACAGTACTTGCTATGCAAAAGGCATTGCTCAAAGAAATCTACAGATATTAACCAAGTTCATCTTCATGAAGGCTTTTGAACCAGTGGGAGACATCCTATTACCCACACTTTGTAGATGAGCCTGTGTTCTTGCCAAAGAGCACAATGTTGATAGGTGACAGAACCAGAATTCAAAGCCAGACAAGGTGACACCCTGGCCTGTTCTCTGGGTGCCAAGCTTTGTTGCCACTCTCACCATATGAAGGGAGGAATGACCATTAATTCTTATTACTGCTTTATGTTAGTAGAGCTTAATTCCAAACTTACATAGAGCAGTCATGCGATTAATACAAATTCTCATCACAGTCCCTAGAGGCATTAAGTCTGGTATTAGTTTTCATTTTACTGGAGAAAAAAATTGGGGGCTCCAAGAACCACAGAAGGCTTCAGAGAAACACGGAGTGGAAATCCAGGTCCTGGTTGTCCAAGTACTGACCTACTCTTCTGCCTGTCACACTAATTTCCTCAGTTCTCTACTTTCCTTTAAGGATAAATTAAGAATTATTTTTCTCTCCATTACCTTCAATGTGGGCAGAGTGATTCAATCAAAGAGATGAACTTGGTTTCTTAAACCAGAAAGTTAAGCAATTCTTAAAATTACTGGGAATGTTTGATTTCAATCTTTTGAGTAACCCATTTACTTATTAAGAGTCATGAAGGCTTTTGAAGATTGACACAATTGTACAGGATGACTAGGTAGAACATGGCAGTCACTTCTCCCCCTTCATCTCCAGCCAGCACATTGGACTGCTCCTTTGCCAGCTAGTGAGGCAGGCGTGTTGGGACACTACTTGGGCAGGAACCAAAAGATCTGGTAGAGGAAACCCGGGGGCTACAAAAACAGGACCTGGGTTCAAGTCCTAAAAGAATTCACATTTCTTTGGGAAACCTCAACATAGCATTTACCTCTTCAAGGCCTCAGTTTCTCACGTGTTTAAGCTAAATATTTAAGTAGTAATCACTGCAGGCCTTTCCTACTTCTCAGCTCCTTTAGTGATCTAAGATGCTCTGTCTGTGCATGTGACTTTGAAAAAGTTGGATCTAAGCTTCATCATCAGCAAACTAGAAATAATATTGTGGTAGTTATCTATTTGGGTTGGTGAATACACCAAAATATACTAAATACAAACGGCTTTAAATACAAAATACGCTTTATAACTTCCAAATACTTACTACTATTAACTAATTAGAAGAAAAATGTTCAGATTTCATGAAGCAAAAAAGTTACAACCAATTTTCACAAAGCCCTTAATGGGTTAAATGCTTCGACATCTGGTGAAACACTAACCTCAGCTGTTTAAGTGACATCTTGGGTCAAATTTCTCTCCTCTCTCCAGTCCATCTGCTCACAGCTTGTCATGATAAACACTTTGGAGTTACAAAGCAGAGAGTACACAGCAACAAGAGAGGGACAGCGTCTTGGATCTTGACTAGACAATAATATCTGAACAAAAACACCCTGCCATCTACTCTTCATTCTGCCAGCCCTACCCTACACTGCCTATACAACTCTGCCCCCATCTTAGTCTTCCCTGTTTCCACATACCAGGTAAATGACAAGCTGAAGGCAAGAATTCAAAACCACCCAGGAGAAGAGACCGACCTAATAGGTAAAAATCATGCCAGGTGGAAAATCTAGGTGTCACTTGTCCTTGATTCAATGAAAGTAGACTGTGTTATGTGATGATACTCCCAAGAATAGAATCATCTCAAAGCAGTGTCCTAACGATCAGGGCACTTGGCTGACCAAAGCACTGCCTATTTGTTGTGACACTGGAAGGAAAAAAAAAAAAATCACTGAACATTCAGCCTCAGTTTCCTCATTTGCAAAATTAAGTGGTAATTGGTGAAAGCAATAAACACCTATACCATTCTTGTCATTAGGCTTAAATGAAAAATATCTGCAACAGAAATTGGCACATAGTGGGCAGTAAATCTTTTTAATTGATGCTGTATCTGGTATACTGGAAAGAGTACTACACTGAGAAGCTTTGGATGCCTGATGAGGACTTCCATCTTTCAACTCTCTAGGAGTAATCTGAAATTTCTGAGCAAACAAGTGCAATCATCAGAGTTGCAATTAATATTTATGGCTGTTTCCTCTTATAGAAAATGAGAGGGTTATAGAGATGTTCTATAAATTCCTTCTTTATTCTGATGCTCTGAGATCACACTTGTGCTTCCTTGGATGTCTGATTACATTTAAAGCTCAAAAGTTTTGACATTCTATATACATTCTGTGTCACTGTGCACATTTCCAAAGGCTACTGTCTCTAGCCTTGAAGTCCGGAACCTCAGTAACAACCAGATTATAGCATATCCATACAATGCTAATAGTGGTTTTACTATTTAATGGTGCAATCTCAGACGGCACCTTAAAAAATTACCTCTGATTTGAGTTTCTTATGCATTCTTATGTAATAAACTTCATGAGACAGAGAGGGAGAGAGTATTACCTAAACCAGAAGGAAAGAATGGTTTTTAGTAAGAATTAGAGCACTGAGCAGGCATTGTGGGTTAGTGGCTTAGTACACCTACAACCCATGTATGGAGGTGGCTGGGTTCCAGTACCAGCTACTACAAGGTTCAGATCCAGCTTCCTGCTAATATACCTTGTTGATAAAGGCCCAAATGCTTAGGTTCCTGCCACCTACATGTGGAGACCCAAATGGAGTTCTGGTTCCTCATTTCAGCGTGGCCAAGCCCAGGCTGCTATGGACATTTGGAGAGTGAACCAATAGATGAAAGATCTCTCTCACTCACTGCCACTGTGCCTTTAAAATAAATTTATAAATCTTAACAAAAAAACAGGGACTGGCACTGTGGTGCAATGGGTTCAGCCACTGACTGCAAAGCTGGCATTCCATATGAGTTCAAGTCTCACCTGCACCACCTCTGATCTAGCACCCTGCCAATGCACCAAAAGCAGCAAAAGGTGGCCCAGGTAATTGGTATATTGCAACCCACATGAGTGACCTGGATGGAGTTCTAGGCATCTGGCTTCAGCCTGGCCTTTTCCTTACTATTACAACCATTTGGGGAAAGAACAAGTGGATGGAAGGTATTTCTCTTTCTCTCCCCGCCCCACCCCACCCCACCCTCATAACTCTGCCTTTCAAGTAAATAAATCTTTTTTAAAAAAGAGAGAGAAAAGGCAAAAACAAAGAAGGAATCAGAGCACAAGATAGAAACTGCCTCAGTAATTACCATGTGAGGTGTGAAAAATATAGTATTTCCATAGAGTACATTCTCAATCCACAGTCATCCATCTCTTCCATTGGAAGAAAGAAAAATGTATTTGTCCTAAAACAACCTCTAAATACTCTGTATGATTTTTTTCCTCAGGTTTTGCTTAAGCATCACATCTCATCCATCTACCAACAAACATTACAGGGTACCTATCAAGTGCCAAGTGCTGTGCTATAGAACTAGGACACATAAGATGGCTTCAGCTTTCAGGGGTATGAGGTGATAGAAACTGCCATGCACTCTCTTGGGAGAATAAACTGGGAAACCCATTATGGGAAAAAACTTTGAATAGTTGTAACATTTAAAGATGTGATTGCCTATTTTAGGACCTAGCATTTCTATACCTAGATAAAGTGCTTGAACATACACAAATGTTGAATGTGTGCAACTAGAAGTCACAAACAAGCATGTTCATAGTAGCATCATAATAGAAATGAATAGACCAGAGCCAGCTCAGACATACATGAAATGAACTATAACTGCATGGATCAATTTCAATAAATTTCAAAGCATTTTCATTAGAAAATAGGTCACAAAAGGCTGTATCTAATACAAGGGTACTAAAACAATCTGTGGGAAAATGGAATTAAAAAGAATCTGCATTTATGTAAGTCAAAAAAATCAAAACTAAACAATATATCAATTGACTAAGGACTATATATATATAATATATATATATATAATATATATATATGTGTGATAAATTACAAGGGAAGCATGGAAAAAAAGAAAAATTAGGACATCTACCTTTGGGAATAGGAATTGACAAAATATAAGAAAAAAAGACATTGGGGAGGGTGCTGTGGCGTAGCGGGTAAATCCGCCACCTGCAGTGCCGGCATCCCATATGGGTGCCAGTTTGAGTCTCGGCTGCTCTACTTCCAATCCAGCACTCTGCTATGTCCTGGGAAAGCAGAAGATGGTCTATGTCCTTGGGCCCCTACACCCACGTGGGAGACCCGGAAGAAGCTCCTGGCTCCTGGTTTTGGATCAACACAGCTTCAGTTGGCACAGCTCTGGCCGTTGCAGCCACCTCGGGAGTGAACCAGCAGATGGAAGACTTCTGTCTCTACTTCTCTCTCTCTCTCTCTCTCTCTCTCTCATCCTCTCCTTCTCTCTGTGTAACTCTTTCAAATAAATAAATAAATCTTAAAAAAAAAGAAAAAAAGGCACTTGAGGAACTTCAAACATATTTGGAATGTGATGGGTACAGGCAATAATTGTATTAGTGTTTAAGTCATAAATATAACATTATATATAGCATTTATGTATATAACATTTCAAGCAAAGTAAATAATATGCACAAAATGGAATTAAGTATATAACGAAAATTCACTCATATCTTCCAAGTCCAAATCAAACACTCCTGCTACATGGAATTTTCACTAATCTGATGTTTTCCTTCCCTCTTTTGTTTGCTCTTCCTATCTTTTAAAGGTTTCTTCGTTTCAAGATAGCCCTCTATTTTTGCTGTATGTTGGTATGCTTAGATGAAGTCTTAACTCCTTTGATATAGGACCTTTGTCTCATCTTTCCTGCTTCACGTATGGCAACTATCTGGGAGATCAGTAGCGATACATTCATGAATATTGGGAATTGCCCTCAAGTGTTTTGAATTCAAATTCTGGTTTTATGACTTAAAACTAATGAGACTCTGAGCAGAAATTCCCACTGCTATGAAATGCTAATAACATTTACCTATCAGGATCTTGCTGAGAATTCTGACATAATGTTTACTAAATTGCATTATAAAAGATTATATATACACATGCATACTTGGGCCCCTGTACAAGGGAAGGTCTCAACAAATATTTTTTGATTGATTCTGACATAGTTTTACTTTATTATGGTTAAGGCTCTTAATCAATACACAAGGCAGAGATAATAACTTTAAAAAAGTGAGGTGACTTCTCCCAGAAGAGAAAGGTACTGAGGCCATCCAAGAAAATTGACTTCATTAAAACATGTGGGTGGAAATTTTCCAACATTGAGCCTTCTGAGCTACAACATGCTGTTGATCCCACTGCTTTCCAATTCTTAGTGGGAGGGAAACTGTGAAGGGCCACCAGACTTTGGGGCCATGTGGCACTGCAAAGTACACTCAAAGGCATAAAAGAGAACAGCTATGAATGAAACATGACAGATTTGATAGCAATTAAAATAAACAGAATCTGCTTTTACTTTGGAATGAAGTCATTATTTGTCAACACTTTCCTGAAAGTATAAAATTGGATTTTTAGACTCATTTTTTCTAGACAGTGTTACAGAAATTGGAAAACTTAATTTCAGCCTAATTAGAAATGTTTTAAAATGTGTTCTAAGAATATTAATTTTTTTCTGAAAAAAGTACCAAGAGAATAAATGCAAAAGATGTCATTTATTTTATTTTGGATATATGTTCTCATTTATTAAAGTGTTTACTAATACTTTTTTATTTCCAAGGTACTTGTGGATATATTGTTTTATTTGAGTATCTGTAAAGTATTATAAATTTCATTCTACATGACAGAAGTATAGATAGCAAGTAGCATAGCCAGTTTTATTTTAAAGACTTACTTATTTGAAAGGCAGATTTACCAAGAGAGAGGGAGAGACAGAGACAGAGAGATCTTCCATCTGCTGGTTCACTCCCCAGATGGATGCAACAGCCACAGTGGGGTTAGGTTGAAGCCAGGAAACAGGAGCTTCTGAGTCTCCCACATGGGTGGGGACCCTAGCACCAGGGCCACTTTCTGCTACCTTCCTGGGCAGCAGAGCCTGTTTTAATCCTAACTTCACTGCCTCTGGTTCCACGGTACAACTTCAGCATTTACGTTGTCTGCTCTGCTTCTAATCCAACTCCCTTCTAATATGCCTGGGTTCATGTGTCAACTCTGCCTTGGACTCCAGAAACTACTAATGTGTACCCCTGGGAGATACCTTGGGTCCTTACCACCTGGCTCCTAGGCATTTGGGGAATGAACTATCAGATGGGAGGTATCTCTTTCTCTATGACTCTCTGTAGATAGCTCTCTACCTCCCCCCAAAAAAGTTAAAAAAATTTGAAAATATCCATAACATATACCCAAGAATGTTAGTTGCAGTATGTTCATGATTGGATTTAAAAATTCATTTGAATTATATTTATAAAACACATCCATCAATCAAGAAAATGTAGTTACTTGTTGTATAGAGTTGAATACAGCCTTAAAAATAATTATATGAGGACATCATACTGATATCAGTAAACATCTAACAGATAATATCCTTAGCAGGGTAAGGGTAAGAAGGGAAGCTACAGAATGTGTTCAGTGGAGTAACATGTGTAGAACACTTTAAATTTCCTTTTCTGCCAATACAAATGAATACAGGAATTCAGGGAATAGATCGAAAGTACTAACAGTATTGACAGCAATGATGAAGGGGGACTCATACTATACTGTAAAGTTTGTTAATTTCTCTATTACTTTCTTTTTTATATATTTTTTAAATTTTATTTAAATTACATAAATTTCATGTATTCCATATTTACAGATTCAGGAATGCAGTACTATTTTCCACCCCACCCTCCCTTCTGCCCACACTCTCACCCTTCTTCCTCCTTTCTCTCTTAGTCCCATTCTTATTTTTTTTAACAAAGATCTATTTTTAGTTAACTTTATACTTATAAAATTAACCTATATGAAGTAAAAAGTTCAACAAACAGTATTAAGAGAAAAAAAAAAAAAAACTGTTCCTCAACAGTAGAGAAAAGAGTTGTTCAAAGTCATCACATCTCCAACTATCAATTTCACTCCTATAGATTAAGGTAATCTATAATGTATTAAGTTACCACAGATCATGAAGAATATATGGTATCTGGTTTTTGAGACTGGCTTATTTCACTAAGTAAAATAGTTTCCAGTTGCATCCATTTTGTTGCAAACAAGAGTATTTCATTTTTTTTTACCGCTGTATAGTATTCCATAGTGTATATATACCATAATTTCTTTATCCAGTATTCAGTTTATGACTGTCTGGGTTGATTCCATATCTTAGGTATTATGAATTGAGCAGCAATAAACATGGAGGTACAGATCAATCTTTCATATGCTGATTTTCTTTTCATTTGCATAAATTCCCAGGAGTGGGATGATTTTTTTAAAACTCAATATATTTTTTCACTGTTTTGAGGAGACAGTATTTGTATCTCCCAGATTCAAAAATGTCAATCTTTTGTTTTTTTTTTGTTTGTTTTGTTTTTTTTTTTAATTATTATTTTTGACAGGCAGAGTGGACAGTGAGAGAGAGAGACAGAGAGAAAGGTCTTCCTTTTTGCCGTTGGTTCACCCTCCAATGGCCGCCGCGGTAGCGCGCTGCGGCCAGCGCACCGCGCTGATCCGATGGCAGGAGCCAGGTGCTTCTCCTGGTCTCCCATGGGGTGCAGGGCCCAAGCACTTGGGCCATCCTCCTCTGCACTCCCGGGCCACAGCAGAGAGCTGGCCTGGAAGAGGGGCAACCGGGACAGGATCGGTGCCCCGACCGGGACTAGAATCTGGTGTGCCGGCGCCGCAAGGCGGAGGATTAGCCTAGTGAGCCGCGGCGCCGGCCAAAAATGTCAATCTTATTCATCTTTACCTCTTCCCATTTCCATCACTTATAGAATATTTTAAAGAAAATTTCAAATATCAAATCATTTGCAAATATTTAATTATTACAGAGAATTACCTATCTTAAAAAATTATATCAAATATCCATTCAGTGTCCTATATCTCAATAGATTCATAATATATTTTCTACAATTGTTAAATAATCATCCAATATATCCTGATTTTTAAATATTAACCTTCATCATGAAATACTTCACATAAGGAAAAATATGGAAAATAATTACATATACATATCATCCAGATGCATATATTCTTTCTATTTTGCCACACTGGCTTCAAATTTTAAAATAAATAAATCTTTAGTATAAAAACTACAGATAACCTTTTAAAAAATAAATGTTTTAAAGGTATAAAAATGCTGAGAAATAAAAGAATAACACTAATTTCTCTTATAACCCCCCTGAAATTCTATTACCCTTACCAAAAACTGTATCTGCTCTGATCTTAATAAGTGTACTTCCCATTATTTATTTTTTTAAAGATTTATTCATTTAATAAAAAGTCAGAGTTACACAGAGAGAGAGAGAGGTCTCCCATCCGCTGGTTCACTGCCCAACTGGCTCCAACAGCTAGAGCTGCGCCGATCCAAAGCCAGGAGCCAGGAGCCTCTTCCAGGTCTTCCCATGCAGGTTCAGGGGTCCAAGGACTTGGACCATCTTGCACTGCTTTCAGAGGCCATAGCAGAGAGCTGGATTAGAAGTGGAGCAGCTGGGTCTCCAACAGGTGCCGATATGGGATGCTAGCACTGCAGGTGGTGGTGGCTCTACCCACTACACCACAGCATCGGCCCCCTTCCCATATGTTTAATATACATGTGCCTACAAAAATGCCTTACACTAATATTCTGAAATTTTAAATATCATACTGCATGTATCCAATTTTATTTTGTTTTTACCTTCAACACTATGTGTTATGTGTCCATTTTGACACATGATGATCCAGGTTATTTAATTGCTACCTAAAATTTCACTATATTTACACTGAAGTAGTTATCTTCCTATTCAAGGAGATTTAAATGATTCAAACTTTAATCTTATAAGCTCTTTTATAATGATAATTCCTGCACATATTTCTTCAAGTAGGTATGTGAGAATTTCTCTAAAGAATATTCCTAGAAATAGAATTTCTGAATCATAGGATATGGCATTTCAAATTTACTTCATATTGTCAAATTGTGCTCCCAAGTTATCTCCCTAATTACTCTTCCACCAGCAATATATGAGCTTTTTTGTTTTACCATGCTCTGAGCAATCCTTGATATTTCTTGTGGGTGATCCTGTACCTGGCAGGCTGTCTGCTGGCCCTCCTGCCCTGCCCATGCAGGAGACTGAGAGGACATTGGCACACCACGCCTCCCGGGAAGGACCCCACAACCTGACTGCTGGCGGGCAGCGGAAGCCCCAGGCACTTTTCCCCACCCTTGCTCCCAGTTAAAGGGCCCTTTATTTGCCAATCAGGTAAACAGATCCCGGGTGTGGCCTAGGCCCATTAGGACCACCTGGAAAGCTATCCTAGCTATGTGACCTCCAAGCTGATTGGAGAAGCATAGCGGTGCCAATATTGGTTCTATCCTATAAAAAGTGTTGCACTGAATTAGTTACACCCCTTCTGCCTGTCCTTTAAAAAGTGTGCATGGTCGTTAATAAAGTGGGCATGTTCACCAAAACCTGTCTCCAGTGCTTCTTGCAGAAGAACGCTGTCACCCCACAACCCCTGCAGTGTGTGGGCCTTGCAGGATCGAGCCTGCAAAGTATTTCTAAAGATAATTTACTCATCTAATGAGTGTAAGTAGTATTTTCTTGTAACAGTAATTAAAATATTTATGATATAGATAGTTCATGTTTTTATCAACCATTCAAATTTCCATGTCTTTGAAATTTTTTTTTTTTTTGACAGGCAGAGTGGACAGTGAGAGACAGAGACAGAAAAAGGTCTTCCTTTGCCATTGGTTCACCCTCCAATGGCCGCTGTGGCCAGCGCACTGCGCTGATCCAAAGCCACGAGCCAGGTGCTTCTCCTGGTCTCCCATGCGGTGCAGGGCCCAAGCACTTGGGCCATCCTCCACTGCACTCCCAGGCCACAGCAGAGAGCTGGCCTGGAAGAGGGGCAACCAGGACAGAATCTGGCACCCCGACCAGGACTAGAACCTGGTGTGCCGGCGCCGCAAGGCAGAGGATTAACCTATTGAGCTGCGGCGCTGGCCTAGTCTTTGAAATTTCTAAAGCATCTGATCATATTTCCATTATGTTATTGAATGCTTTCTCATTATTTTAATAATACTGAATAAATTCAGAGTACTTCTATCATCTTTTATCCTTCATCTGAGTACAGAGAATCTACTATAGTTTTTTTGTTTTGTTTTGTTTTGTTTTAAGATTATGTATTTGAAAGCCAACATTACAGACAGAGAAGGAGAGCAAGATCTTCCATCTACTGGTTTATTCCCAAAATGGCTGCAACTGCTGGTGTTGTGCCAAGCTGAAGTGCCAGGCTTCTGATGTGAGTGTAGGGACTCAAGCACTTGGGTCATCTGCTGCTCTCCCAGGTGCATTAGCAGGGAGCTAGATCAGAAGTAGAGCAGCAAACCAGCACCCACAAGGGATTCTGACATCACAGGTGGCAGCATTACCTGCTAAGCCACAGTGCTGGTCCCTCCTCTAATCTTTGACTCAATCTTAAACTCATAATTACCTGTCATAATTAAGTTTTAAAATTTTCAATATACTCAAAATTGTCAATGTTTTCTTTTTAATGCTTTACTTTTTAAGGTTTAACCAAAAAAATTCTTTTTGAAGTCATATGTAAGCTATGATTTTCTTAAAAATTCTTTAAAGTTTTGAGTTTCATATTTTATTATTTTTGCAATTAGTACCATTTTAAAAGTATAGAAAGGTAAAATCTATCTAATTTTAGCCCTCAGAATCCAACTACTGTTAACATTTACTCTATTTCTAGTTGCATTTTATACATATATCTTTTGCTATATATGTGAGATAAGAAATTACAATATTTCCATACTTTTTAAATTGAATAACACTAATTTTTAAAAAAATCTACAATAATTCATAGAAAAAAATGACTGAAGCTAGATAATCCAGAATTAAGAGGTTTGGAGGGAAAATTTATATGAAAACTCTCCTTTACGGTATATATTTAGAATTCATACAATCTAAATCAAGAACATCTATGAACTCTTGTTTCACATAGATGTTATGCATGACACCAATGCAGGAACTTACATAGTCTTCCTCTTTTTTTTTTTAAAGATTTATTTACTTGAAAGTCAGAGAGAGAGAGGTCTTCCATTCAATGGTTCACTCCCGAATTGGCCGCATCGGCCGGAGCTATGCCAATCCGAAGCCAGGAGCTTCTTCCAGGTCTCCCACGTGGGTACAGGGGCCTAAGAACTTGAGCCATCTTCTACTGCTTCCCCAGGCCATAGCAGAAAGCTGGATTAGAAATGGAGCAGCCGGGTCTTGAACCAGCACCCATATGGGATGCCGGTGCTTTAGGCCAGGGCGTTAACCTATTGCACCACAGAGCTGGCCCCCATAGTCTTTCCAAGTTCATTATTCACATCCCTGCCCTCTCTGCTAAACCAAGAGTTCATTTAGGTCAGAAGCAGGACTGAAGCAGGCCATAATAATCTTCATATCAGTATTGGGATTTAGCAAATAATGGGTGCTCAAGAAATCTGAAAAGGACAGTGGTGAAGTGAATATCGAACTTGGATTAAGGAGATCTCGATTTTAGCTCCCAAGTCACTAGTTTTTGTGTTTTTGGAAAAATTTCTTCTAAGATTATCTTCTTCTGCAAACCGATGGGAGGGGACTAGATGACCTATAAATTTCCCACCTACTCTAACATTCCAGACTGATTTTTTTTAAAAAAAGCATTTAATAGGGTCCATAAATATTATTTAAAATATTTATATCTTCTAATCCCATTAAGCAGTTCAGACTTTTAACAACCTATGACACCTAACACTAATAAGTGTTTACTTAAACACAAATGGAACTTGCGGTTCCTTAAGACTGCCAATTTCTCAGTAGAGATGTCCTTGCAGGATTGGATGGATGAGCTGTTTTCTGGTAAGCAGCCATCAGAATACCAAAGAGTGAGCTTAAAATAAGATACACATTGAAGCTTCCTTAGCACTGTGATTGTGGCAGGATATGGAACCATGTCATTTTCTGGCTTGTGTGCCCTTCCATCTACCCCATGGACTCCAAGCTGCTAAAGGGAGTTTGTGATTACATCTCCCTCTAGTGACCAAAGCCTTCCCAAAATTCAAAATCTGTGGCATATGAGCAAGAATATTTTACTAGAAAAATAAATAAAACAATTTATTAATTCTTTGATAATTAAAGAAGTACTTTGTCATCATTGTTCTCTGGAAGAAGCAAGTTTTATTATGTACTCCATGTTACACTGAGAAAACAAGCTCAAAATGTTTTGTTGTTGTTGTGTTTTTTTGTTTTTTGTTTTGTTTTGTTTTGTTTTGAGAGACACAGCAAATGTACTCTCATCCTTACTGGTTCACTCCACAAATGCCAGAAAGTAAACCAAGGCCAGGTTAAGGAACACATTTAAGGTATCCTACATGGGTGGCAGGGAACCAACTATCTGAACCATCATGGCTGCTTCACTCAGTCTGCATTAGCAGGAAAAGGAAGTCAGGAGCAGGAGCCAGGAATCAAACTCAGGTACCACAATGCAGGATACAGAGATCTTAACTGTTAGACTAAACTCCCAACTCTCAAATGGTACTTTTACTGTGACCATGAAACAGTCAGAAGTCTATCTCATCTATATAGTTCACTAAACCAATCAACTTCCAATGTCTCTTACCAACATAAGATTGGATAATTTCTAGTGCAAATACACAAGGAAACAATCTTATTTATTCCTTCTGTGATTCTGATTGTAACAGTTATGCATTTTTTATATTAAGAAAAGAAAAATAATCAGGAATACAAACTTTCAGCAATGATCTACATCCAAAAGAGAAATTAATAATAGTTAGCTAAGATTAACTCAAAATCAATACTTTGGGGATAAGATAGGCCAAAGGGAAAACAGTCATCTTTTAGGTCTGTGATTATCAACAATGCTGGTAAAATGTGTGTGTGTGTGTGTGTTTCTATTAGCCCTTCTCTAATACTTCAATGTAGTTCAAAGGGAAATATTAGGTGAATAAACAGATACTGGTAGAAGACTTACGACAAATAAAATAAGGAGAAAATCTCCTTTGTATTGTCACAGAACTGGTCTGAGGTCTCATAAATTAGGGGACAAGTCAGTGGTATCCTCTCAGGACTATAACCTCAAATATCTCACTCTTCAAATCAAATACCCTAACCCTCCCCATTAAGTACAACTTAATGTCAAGGGATTAGAGTATTTTTATTTATTTATTTGATAGAGTTAGAGAGACAGAGAGAAAGGTCTTCTTCTGTTGGTTCACCCCCTAAATGGCTGCTACGGCCGGTGCACTGCGCCAATATGAAGCCAGGAGCCAGGTGCTTCCTTCTGGTCTCCCATGCAGGTGCAGGGGCCCAAGCACCTGGGCCATCCTCCACTGCCCTCCCAGGCCACAGCAGAGAGCTGGACTGGAAGAGGAGCAACCGGGACAGAATCCGGCACCCATATGGGATGCCGGCGCCGCAGGCAGAGGATTAACCAAGTGAACCACGGTACCAGCCCCAGGATTAGAGTATTTTAAACCTTAGGAAAGAATTCAAAGTCACAAATAGATTCATTTAAGTATCTTTCTTCTTATTAAAAGTATCATACTTGAAGAGGAAGCTAGTAACTGGACTTTGGGTAAGAAGGGATTTTCACCAGCTCACTGGGAAGTCCCTGTGGTTTCTAACACATTCAATTTCAGTTTCCCAGTTCATCTCATGTAGCTCTTAGTACAACTGACCCTATCACTTCAGACCAACATAGTCATTTTTTTTTTTTTGCCCTCATCTTGCAATTGAAAAGTCAAGTCTGAAATTTCTATGCCAGTTTAGAATGTTCAATTGGCCTAGATGTTAGAGACTAATATGTTCATCCAAATTTTACAGCACAGAAAACTAAGATCTATAATGGGTAAGAAAGTTCCAAAGATCACACAGAAAGGATAGAACTAGAAGCCAGATCACAAGATTCCAAGTAGAATATTTTTTTAAACCATATTACTGTGTATGTATCTGTGCATGTATATATAAAACAGATGAGAGACAATATATCTAAATAAATATAGATTTATTTTTGGCCATTCAAAGCAGTCCTCTATGAAGTACTCAACATCTTCAGCAATGCTATTATTGTCCAACACTTATCTAGGATTCTTCTTGGGCACTGTACCTAGTCTATGGCCCATTATTAGTTCTGAATTGGGTAATATACATCATCTGCCTGAGCCTATGTCTCTTCCCCACAGGCTCAAAGTAATATAAGCTCAGAGTCCATGCCCTAGAATCCCGTAGCACTGCTCCTAATTCTTGCACACAAAGATAACTCTCATACATATTCAATAAATATCTGATGAATAATGGAGAAGCAGTGAGTAATTTGGATGAAGGTAGAGGCTACTTATTTAAAGGTTGCTAAGATAAGAACATAACAGTAATATTTCTGGGTTGGAAAATAAAGATCAACTTGAACTACCGCCAAAGTTTCAACTCTCATCTAACTACTCTGAATTGTCTTCTGGAATATAAGAATATCAGAAAATGCACTGTGCGAAAAACAGCTTTTGCCAGGAACTGATACCAAAATAATCTCAGTTTCTAATATCCTAATCCCAGAATGTTGCTAGTTTTCTTTTTTTCAAGTTTATCTTGGTCCTCCATGTCACTACCTCTCACCAACAGAACTGATACATTAAAGAAGGAGTATTTATGATTATAGTTGAATCCTCTGATACTTGCTGTGCTAGTTGTGTTTGGTGTTTGAAATTACATGTATTTATGCTTGCCTAAATATCAGGCTACTAACAAATGGCATCTAGGCATAATAGACCATGAGAAATGTACTGGAAAAAATGCAATGCACTTGAGTCATCAAAGGCTGTTTAATAAATATGCGTGAGTGACACCATTAAGGCCTTGTTTCCTAGGATGTATCCCTTCTTTAATTCAAGTTTGAATAATAAGATCAACTCCTTTATTTCCATCCCATTCCATATTCTTTGGGAAATAGAAATGAATAAATGAACCTTACCTTTAACACATATTACACTGGGTCGGATTAGAGGTGAGGAGGCCTGGAGGTAAATAAACTCCAGAGCTTTGAAAACCATGTTTAATACAAAAGATTAAAAAAATAACTCCAATGTTAGAGGTAACTACCATGTATGATCAATAGAACCTTAAGCAATTTTTCACGCATCCAGAATCATTTTTCTTTGTAGGGAATATACTTGAAACAGAATGCTTCATTCCTTAAAGAGGACTTATCCTATTTGAGGTATTTTCTATATTCCACTTAAACATGTAGACCTACTTTTTCCAAGGTGTGTTTTGTCACTGAACTGATTTACAGAGATCAAGAGCTACTTCTGTTCATCCTGACCCATGTACAAAATTGAGTATTTGGTGAAGGAAGGAATTGTGGAACTGCATCTCCCACACCAGTTCTATCACTTTGTGGTCCTGATTCATCTTCATTTAGAGCGCTGTCAATATTCTAGGACATTAAAATGAATGTTTTCCCCTAAAGCAAGTCAGATGAGGACTAAGTAAAGTGTCAGGACAGGATGAACAACACTTGTGTTGCACAGCTTGTGGGACAGTTTGCTGGCTGCTTTTCTTGTTGACTATGTGCTAAAAAGTAGGTATACACTCCTCATTCCATTGAAAATGGACTGAGTGACTGTGAGTTTGATTCTACTCACATGGGTCCTATGCCCCAGCAAGCAGCAACCTGTAACCTGAGAGCAGCCACAAGTGAATATTGTTGTATCTTCAGTTGCTGATGCTCTTCCTCTTTAAGTCACTCAAAAATCAGATCCTCTTTCCCCAGAAACTACTGAGCTCTGGGATTCCTAATCACTTCATAAGCAAAGCTTCTCTCTCTCTTCCTCCCCCTCTCCAATCCAGTATTTGCAGTGGGAAATAATTATGTTCCCACTCCTATCCCATAGAATGTGAAATCTGCGATTTGTAAGCACATGAACACTACCCGGATTCTTGAAATAAAAGCTTTCAAAACTCAAAGATCAGGGATTGATTCTAGTTTTCTTTTTTTTAATTTCTGTTATGTCATCTCCTTTTTGAGGCAATACAAAGATGGTTGCCTGGCTGAATCGAAGAGAAATCAGAGAGGAAACATCACAATTAAAAATTACATCATTAACTGCTTCAAAAATATTACCCTATAACTTGTACATGCAATGGAAACAGAAAAAAGGCAGAGAAAATCAAAGCAGTGTTTTTATTAGTTTGTTATCTTAAAATCATGAGAATAAATAGAGATCATGCAGATTAATTCCTCCCTTTGTAATAATGTGAAGATATGCAAGATCCATAGCTAGGAAGCACCTTGTTCAATTCAACAGTGTGAGTTTTGGGAAAAGAAATGAATTCTGGACTCATAGTCAATATCTTCTCAATTGGGTTTGTGGGAGAGAAACAATACAGGCTTTCTATCAGTGAAACCCATATTTGAATTCCTATCTGAAGAGAATATTTTTAAAATTAGAATTTGAAAATAATAAACTTATGCCATTTACTAGTATATAACAGTAGACAATGAACAAACATTCTAATGGTTATCCGTGAGGATAATACTCCACTTGAAGATTTGTCTTAACAAAACCAAATATGAAGTATATTTATATAAATATACAACACCCAGTAAAAGCTCCATAATTCACACCAATAATTTGTGATATGCTCTATACTGTAATTCTATGTATTGTAAATTAGCATATGAATTTATAGATGAAAATTCTAGTTAGATGTTCAAATGAATATATATTTAATAGTATGTTGTTTTAAAAGTCAGAATATCCCTTAAGAGGCAAAGCTAAACCAAGGTAGTTTTGAACTCCTATTTATCACTTCTGAAAAAAAAAAATAAGTCAGTAGCATTGGGACATTTACAAATAATAAATTTTGGATGTTTTCGTCAGAACAGTTTATAGCCAATCAGAATACATTTCAGTTGAAAAGGAATAGAATAAGAAAGATTGATGAAAAATCTAATATTCCTTTTGTCACATAAAATGTGAACACCTACCCAAGGTGGTAAAACTAATGTCTTACAGAGCAGGGTTTACAATTTCTGCAATCAGCTTTCTACACTGGGCCATGTTACCTCCATGTCTCATTTGGAACATAAAAATTGGGACACATAAGTGTCAAATTTCAAAGTGAGTTAGACTTCCTCCTTCATACTACATCTTACAACAACTATCAGATATATAGATTGCTTATGTAGCTCTTTAGATACATGTTACACCAACAGAAGATAGACAGCAAGAGACATATATAATGGCCTCAAACTTACTGGTGTATCCCTTATTTATATGAGCTACTTTTCTTATCTCTAATGCTTTCTAAAACTATCTGGTTAACACTATTTTTAAATCTTTTTAAAACATTCTTTTGCTTTATTGAAATCTCATAATTCTACTTCTTGGCTTTTGCTCATTTTTGTTTGTCTAGACCCTCAATTAAGATTAAAAAAAAAAAAAAACTGGCTGCTTTACTAGAATGTCAATCTATTCCTAAAATAAAGGAGAAAGACATTGTGTGATTGTTTCCTTTATTTAAACACTTAAAAGAATAAAAATAAACAAATGCAGGAGTGATTCAGGGATAGCAAAGGAATTTTATCTAAACCATCCAAATCACAAAGGCATAGAAATACTAGAAAAACATGAAGGACCATGTGAGGGACAGTGAATGCCTTTGTCATGGACACAACGGAAATATTTTCTCAAGCCAGTCATGTTTGACTTAACAATAGCTAATGTAAACTGATGGTAAGAAGTATTTCTATAAAGACTTGTCTTTAATTAAACCTCACCCATCTATAATCCAGGTAAACAGACTTAAAAGCAAAACACAAAACTCTTGGTATCAGTATGCTGATAAAAGCACAGTAAAAGTACAAGTGAAAATGCCAACAGTGAAACTCATGAAGAGGCTCACACGCCACAAATTCTGCTCCTTGAAACTGTAAAAGCTGTGTACCAACATTAAAAAAAGTATACTCATCAGCATGAAGTGAAAACATTATAACAAATATTTTTCATATGATACAATAGAATAGAATTTGCAAGACAGGGATGAAATCTCTGTGGCCAATTATTTTCCTTTTACATCTCCTAAATTTTCACAATACAACTTTACTGTGTGAATTGTGTTTTATCACTTAATCTATTTGAGTCTCTCAATATCAAAAATAAAATTGAAACATCGATTGTCATCTGATGTAAATTTTGAAGAACTGAATTTCCTAATGGACAGAATGTAGAGATAAGAGAGAAGCACTGGGAATAAATACAAGTGTTTTTTCTAAGGGACTGGGAGGGCAGAGTTGCCAAGAGCATTGATGAAGCCTATGGGGGATCAGGCCTGAGATACAGACTTCTCCACCAGACAGTATCCCAGCTCACTAAACACGCGCAACAGCAACAATTCAGGAATCCAAAGGAGTCAGAGACGTATCCAACCGACATTCTGACTAAGGCCTGGCACACACTGACTATAGTTTGTTGGGTTCCCTAGTAGCCTATTTCTGCATGTAGCTGTTCAGATTACTCCAATATGAAAAGGGCCTCTTCCTAGTTCTTTACATTCTCATAAGATAGCCAGCAAAAAGGTAAATCACGTTATCTTTTTTTTTTCATGTTCAGCATGATTTTTTTTAACTTTTATTTAATAAATACCAAAATTTCCAAAGTACAGCTTTTGGATTACAGTGGCTTCCCCCCCCCCCCCCCCATATCTTCCCTCCCACCCACAACCCTCACATCTCCAATGGCCTCTCCCATTCCATTCACATCAAGATTCATTTTCAATTATCTTTATATACAGAAGATCAATTTAGTATATATTAAGTAAAGATTTCAACAGTTCGCACCACACAGAAACATAAAGTAAAGTACTGTTTGAGTACTAGTTATAGCATTAATTCACATTGGACAACACATTAAGGACAGAGATCCTACATGGGGAGTAAGTGCACAGTGACTCTTGTTGTTGACTTAACAAATGACACTCTTGTTTATGGCATCAGTAATCACCCGAGACTCTTGTCATAAGTTGCCAAGGCTATGGAAGCCATTTGAGTTCGCCAACTCTGATCTTATTTAAACAAGGTCATAGTCAAAGTGGAAGTTCTCTTCTCGCTTCAGAGAAAGGTACCTCCTTCTTTGATGGCCCTTTCTTGCCACTGGGATCTCACTCACAGAGATCTTTCATATAGGTTTGTTGTTGTTGTTGTTGTTTTTTTTGCCAGAGTGTCTTGGCTTTCTATGCCTAAAATACTCTCATGGGCTTTTTAGCCAGATCTGAATGCCTTAAGGGCTGATTCTGAGGCCAGAGTGCTGTTTAGGACATCTGCCATTCTGTGAGTCTGCTGTGTATCCTGCTTCCCATGTTGGATTTTTTTTTTTTTTTTTTTTGGACAGGCAGAGTGGATAGTGAGAGAGAGAGGTGAGAGAGAGAGAGACAGAGAGAAAGGTCTTCCTTTTTGCCGTTGGTTCACCCTCCAATGGCCGCTGTGGCCGGCACATCTCGCTGATCCGAAGCCAGGAGCCAGGTGCTTCTCCTAGTCTCCCATGGGTGCAGGGCCCAAGCACTTGGGCCATCCTCCACTGCCTTCCCGGGCCATAGCAGAGAGCTGGCCTGGAAGAGGGGCAACCGGGATAGAATCCGGCGCCCCGACCGGGACTAGAACCTGGTGTGCCGGCGCCGCAAGGCAGAGGATTAGCCTGTTAAGCCACAGCGCCAGCCAAATGCTGGATTGTTCTCTCCTTTTTAATTCTATTAGTATTAGCAGACACTAGTCTTGTTTATGTGATCCCTTTGACAATCCTATTATTATGATCAATTGTGAACTGAAATTGATCACTTTGACTAGTGAGATGGTATTGGTACATGCCACCTTGATGGGATTGAATTGGAATCCCCTGGCACATTTCTAACCAAGATTGAAAGTTTTTTAAAATTACATTTTCTATTAGTAATGGTAAGTGTACATCTTCCCTCAGGAATTACAGGGGTGCCTATTCATCTTTCCTATTGGAAACTCAATGAATACTTAAAATATATAAATGAAGAAACAGAAATTACAGCCTATTACTTGGAATTATAATGGTATCTAATAGGGCAATAAAAATATAAAATTTATAAATTTGTGAGTCAATGTTGAGAGGAAGTAGAATTTTCACAAGAGGTTATCATTAGATATTATATTAGTCAGTTTTAGGAAAAAACAGAAGGCACACTGTTATTGGAGAGAGTTTCATGGGAAACAAACTGCAAAGCTGTTGATACCATTTAGGTGAAACAATGAAGGACAACGCAGTACTCAGATTCTACTAAATGGCACGGGAAACAAGCAATGACCAGCACACATCATGACCTGTAACTGGAAGAGGATCATTAACAGGAGCAGGGGCTAAAGAAGCTGTAGTCATAGGTGAAGCCATTACCAATTCATGGCCCTACAAAAGTATTCCAGGGGTCCAGATTTGCTCTCTCTGATCTTCTGATTATGCCTCTTGTTGAGCAAACCCATTTGAAAGACAGAGAGCATGTGAGAATAGGCAATGAAATTCACACGTCAGCATCTAGGTTACAGTGCAGGGCAGAGAGCATCAGAGAACAGATTTGAAGAACAACAAAGGACATCCAGCAGAGATACAATCTAAGATGGAATGCTTATATATATTATGGCTGAATGAGTAAACACACAGATGTCCACAAACACTTTTCCAAAACTTTATCTTATAATCACATATACTAAAAAGGTATGGTAAAGAAATATATATTTGATAGCAAGTCCCTCGGTTACATTTTAAATATACTAGACTTGACTTCCATCATATTCAAAATATTATATTTAGTGCTGTTTATAAAAATTATGAAAGAATACAAAGATCTAAGATGGTTGAACAGAGTGTAGCCACACTAACTTCAGCTGCTCTGGGATATGAAAACAACAAAAGAAGGAACATGTTTCCAGGGGTCTGACAGAGAAATTTTCAGCAAAGAAATGAAAACACAATGAAGATTAAGTGGGATAAGAGGAGAAAAGACAGACACTGCTGCTGTCAGCTACTGGCTGCAAGCCGCCATCTTACCACATCAAAGTCAGAAGAAATTGCTGCATGCCCTGCCGCTTGCACTTTTAACTGAGAGGGGATTCCACAGTCACTCACTGCCTTTTATTTCAGCCTGGGAAGCTGACTAGGTTCTGAGCAACTGCCGAGCTTGGGGCAGTGAAGCCACCTAGCTTCCTTTCCCTCCTCTCCTCCCACAAAGCAACTTACTTCACAACAAAAAGTCAGGCAGTGAGCCACTATTTCTCTCCTACCAGTGTTAAGAGTCAGAGCCATGTGTGAGGCAAAGGACAGATCCCCTGCATCCTACAACCATGGGATTTTGGGGGTACTAGCCCCAAAGCTATGCTCACACACTGTACATGACCCAGGGGCATTCACCCTAGCTACTGGGGGCTAACAGCAGAAGCAGCCCAGGAAGAAGTTTGCTCCCACACTGGGATATCTGGATAATGATCCCACTATACCGTGCAAAACCAGGACTGTAACAATCAGTTCTAAATTTCTCAATACCACCTGTGGACCTAGGGAAGAACCTGTTTGTGTTCCACCACTCTAGCCTCATACCCTCCAGAGCAGAACTACAGCAGGGTTCAGTTAAAATTCCCTAGGCCTAGGACTAGGGCTGTTGGTGTATAAGCCACAGAACCACCTAGACTCTCCTGAGGAAGGGTCCATCTTCATCAAATAGTCCTAGAGCCAAAGTAATTGGTGCCACAAGCCCTGCCATCACTTAGGCTGCTAGTAGGACAAGGAGCAGCAATCTTTGTCTCTCAGTACCAAAACAATGCCCTGGCTATCGCAATCACCAGGGAGAATGACACTAAACTGCAGACCAAAGATACAGACCCTATGAAACTCATATTCATCTCAAAGCCACACTTCTCTCCCTATGAAATGCAGCAGACTAGACCACTATGTCACTTACAGACACAACTGACATTGATAAGACAAAAGAAGTCACCCAGAGACTACACTCCTCAACACAACTAGAACCAAAAACCAAAGCAAAGAGCCAAGTAATACCCTGCACTCCAGTTATATCAGAAACTCTTTTCCAATAAAACCTACTCCATAAAGAAGAAGGAATGACTTACCAGATAACAGACATCAACATAGGGACACAGGAGACATGAAGAAGCAAGGTAGCATGCCAAATACAAAAGAACACAATAATTACTCAGAATTAGATCCTGAACTGAAGGAAATCTATGAAATGACAGACACAGAATCCAAATAATGATTGTAAGGAAACTCAATGAGATGCAATACAGGTAGACAGGTTAAAGAAATGAGGAAATCAATGAGTGACATGAATGAAAATATTACTAAAGAGAAAGAACTCATTAAGAAGAATCAAATGAAAATTTGAGATGAAATTTTTAAATAGTGAAATAAAAAATATGATTGAGAGCTTTAACAGTAGAACAAAGTAAACAATTACTGACCTAGAGAAAAAAACTTTTGAAATAATCCGATTACACAAAAAATGAGAAAAGAAGTAAAAGGAAAGAAGAAAATTAAATTACCAAATATTTGTATCATAGGTATTCCTGCCAAATGAATTAATAGTCAAAAAGTTCCCATGTCTTGAAAGAAAACCAGCCATCTAGATATAAGAACCTCAAAGAATTCTAAGCAGACTGAACCAATAGAGAACTCCAAGACATATTGTAGTCAAATCATCAGAAGTTCAAGACAAGGAGAAAATCCTAAAGACAACAACATGGGGATGGCTCTGTGGCTCAGTAAAGTCTCTGCCTGTAGTGCCGGCATCCCAGATGGGCACTGGTTCAAGCCCCAGCTGCTCCATTTCCAATCCAGCTTTTTGCTAATGGCTTGGGAAAGCAGTGGAAGATAGCCCAAGTGTTTGGGCCCCTGCACTCATGTGGAAGACCTGGAAGAAGCTCTGGCTTTGGATCTCCTCAGATCCAGCTGTCGTGGCCATTTGGTGAGTGAACCAGCAGATGTAAGACCTTTCTCTGTCTCTCCCTCTATCTCTGCCTCTCAAATACATAAAGAAATCTTTAAAAAATAAAAAAAAAATTAAAAATCAAAAAAAGAACAAGAGAAAAGCATCAAGTAACATATAAAAGAAAACCATTCAGATTAACTTCAAATTTCTCAGCTGAAAACCTGCAGGCAACAAGAGAGTGGGATGATATATTCAAGGTCTTAAAAGAAAAAAAAAAAAAACTTTCAACCAAGAATATTATATCCAGCAAATCTGTCCTTTAAAAGTGAAGAAGAAATAAGATATTTTCCAGATACACAAAAACTGAGAAGATTCACTACCAACAGACCTGCCTTATAAGAAATTCTGAAGGACACACTTCATTAGAAGTAAAGATTAAAATACAGGACACCACCTAATTCACTAACTGAGCAGATAAAAGCAGTACCCCCTCAACAAAATGACAGGTCTTAGCTCTTATCTATCAATACTAATCTTGAATATAAATGGATTAAATTCTCCAACCAAAAGACTAAAGTTGGCTGAATGGATAAAAAACCAAGACCACACTATATGCCGACTACAAGAAACTCACTTCACAAAGATATACACAGGCTGAAAGTAAAGGGCTAGAAAAAGATATACCAGGAAAATGGAAATCAAAATCAAGCAGAAGTTGTATCTGATATCAGAAAACAGAGACTTTAAATCAAAAATTATAAAGAGATAAATATTATAATTTGATAAAAGTTTCAATTCAGCAAGAAGTCATAACAATCCCAAATGTATATGCACCCAACACAAAAACATCAAGATATACACATTCTTCTCATTAGCACATGAAACATTTTCTAGGACAGACCACAAAGTCTCAACATATTTAAACAGGCTGAAATTATATCATGTACATTCTGAGATCATTAAGGAATAAAACTAGATATCAACAAGAACAATAGAGTACTCATGAACACTTGGAAATTAAACAAAATGCTACTTGATGATGAATGGTCACTGAAGAAATTAAAAAAGAAATAAAACTTCCTTGAAATAAATGAAAACGAAAACACAGTGCAGGCTGGCGCTGCAGCTCACTAGGCTAATCCTCCGGCTGTGGCACTGGCACTCTGGGTTCTTGTCCTGGTTGGGGCACCAGATTCTGTCCCAGCTGCTCCTCTTCCAGTCCAGCTCTCTGCTGTGGCCTGGGAGGGCAGAGGAGGATGGCCCAAGTGCTTGGGCTCCGCACCCGCATGGGAGACCAGGAGGAAGCACCTGGCTCCTGGCTTCAGATTGGCGCAGCGCGCCGGCTGTAGCAATCATTTGGGGGGTGAATCAACAGAAAAAGGAAGACCTTTCTCTCTGCCTCTTTCCCTCTCACTGTCTAAATCTGCCTGTCAAAAAAAGAAGAAAATACAGTGCATCGAAACCTATGGGAGGCAGTAAAAACAGTATTAAGCGGGAAGTTACAGTATTAAGTGCTTACAAATTAAAAAAAAAAAAAAGAAGTGTCTTAAATTAATGATCTAATGATGCCAACTCAAAAACATGGAAAAACAAGAACAAACGTAACCTAAAATCAGCAGGAGGCAAGAAATAATAAGGATCAGAGCAGAAATAAATGAAATTGAAGCTAAAAAAATACAACAGTGACAAAACAGGAAGTTGGTTTGAGAAGATAAACAAAATAGATAAACCTCTAGCCAGACTAACAGTGAAAAAAAGAGAAACACAAACAAAATTAGAGATGAAAAAGAAGATATTACAACCAACACCAATGAAATACAAAGGATAAGAAACTACTATGAATGACTACATGCTAGTAAACTGGAAACCCTTGAAAAAATGGATACATATAACCTACTTAAATTAAATCAAGAAGATATAGACAAACTAAAGAGACCCATAATAACCAATGAGATTGAAGCAGTAATCAAAATGTTCTATCATGGAAAAGAAAGGACCTGATGGCTTTACTACTGAATTCTACAAAACATTCAAAGAGGAAATAACTCCAATACTTGTCAAACTATTCCAAAATATTGAACAGGATGGAAGTCTGCCAAATTCTTCATGAGCCAACAAAATTTGATACCAAAACCAAACAGAAACATGACACGATAAAAAAACTATAAGTCTATATCCTCAGTGAACCTAGATGCAAAGATTCTCAACAAAATACTAGCAAGTAGAATCAAAAAAACATATAAAAAAGATAGTATGTCATGATCAAGGGGGATTTATCCCGAAATACAAGGGTTGTTCCACATTGTCAAATCAGCAAGCATCATAAATCACATCAATAGAACAAAAAACAAAAACCATATGGTCATCTCAATGGATATAGGGAAAATGTTTGAAAAGATTCAACACCCCTCATGATAAAAAAAAAGCCTCAGCCGGCACCGCGGCTCAGTAGGCTAATCCTCTGCCTTGCGGTGCCGGCACACCGGGTTCTAGTCCCGGTCAGGGCACCGATCCTGTCCCGGTTGCCCCTCTTCCAGGCCAGCTCTCTGCTGTGGCAGGGAGTGCAGTGGAGGATGGCCCAAGTGCTTGGGCCCTGCACCCCATGGAAGACCAGGAGAAGCACCTGGCTCCTGCCATCGGAACAGCGCAGTGCGCCGGCCGCAGCGTGCCTACCGCAGTGGCCATTGGAGGGTGAACCAATGGCAAAAAAAGGAAGACCTTTCTCTCTGTCTCCCTCTACTGTCCACTCTGCCTGTCAAAAATTAAAAAAAAAAAAAAAGGTCTCCACAGATTAAGTATAAAAGGAACATTCCTCAAAATTATAAAGACTATATAATGACAAATCAACATCCAATATAATACTGAATGCTTTTTTAAAAAGCATTTCCCCTCAGTTTTGGAACAAGACAAGGATATCCAATTTCACCACTCTTATTCAATATAGTACTAGAAGTTCTAGCAAGAGCCAATTAGGAGGGGCCGGCGCTGTGGCGTAGCGGGTAAAGCTGCCGCCTGCAGTGCCGGCATCCCATATGGGTGCTGGTTCAAATCCCAGCTGCTCTGATCCAGCTCTCTGCTATGGTCTGGGAAAGCAGTAGAAGATGGCCAAGTCCTTGGGCCCCTGCACCCACGTAGGAGACCCAGGGGAAGCTCCTGGCTCCTGGCTTCGTATCAGTGCAGCTCTGGCTGATACAACCAGTCAGGGAGTGAACCAGAAGATGGAAGACATCTCTCACTCTCTGCCTCTCCTCTCTCTGTGTGACTCTGACTTTCAAATAAATTAAATCGTTAAAAAAAAAAGAGCCAATTAGGGAGCAGAAAGAAATTAAAGGTGTCAAAATTGGAAAAGAGGAAGTCAAATTATCCATGATTGCAGATGACATGATTATGTACATGGACGAACCTAAATACTCCATTAAATGCTGTTAGAATATATAAAGCAATTCAGTAAATTTGCAGGTTACAAAAAGTAGCTTTTTAATATGCTAATGAATTCACTGAAAGAGGAATAAGAAATCTCATTCACAATAGCCACACACACACACAAAAATCAATTATTTGGCAGTAAATTTAACCAAAGACGTGAAAGATCTCTACAATAAAAATTATCAAACATAGATAAAAGAAATCAGGGATACAAAAAAAAAATGGAAAGATAATCTCTCTCACATGGATTGGAAGACTCAATATTATTAAAATGTCTGCACTACCCAAAGCAATCTTCAGATTCAGTGCAATCCCTATCAAAATACCAGTGGCATTCTTTACGGAATTAGAAAACACAATCCTAAAATTCATTTAGAATCACACAAAAATCCAAATATCCAAAGCACCCTGAGCAAGAAAAATCAAACAGGAGGAATCACAATACCTGACTTCAAAGCATACCACAAAGCTATAGTAATTAAAACAATCTGGTACTGGTATAATAACTGATACATAGATGGCCGGCGCCACAGCTCACATGGCTAATCCTCCGCCTGTGGCGCTGGCAACCGGGTTCTAGTCTTGGTCGGGGCACCAGATTCTGTCCCGGTTGCTCCTCTTCTAGTCCAGCTCTCTGCTGTGGCCCAGGAAGGCAGTGGAGGATGGCCCAAGTGCTTGGGCCTGCCCCACATGGGAGACCAGGAGGAAGCACCTGGCTCCTGGCTTCGGACTGGCGCAGTGCGCCAGCCATAGCGGCCATTTAGGGGTTGAACCAACAGAAAAAGGAAGAACTTTCTCTGTCTCTCTTACTGTCTAAATCTGCCTGTCAAAAAAAAAAATTGATACATAGATCAATGGAACAGAATAGAAAACCCAGAAATTAACCAAGGTACGTACAGCCAACCGATTTTTGACAAAAGTCCTCAGACCATACAGTGCAGTAAGGATAATCTCTTTGACAAATGGTGGTTGCAAAACTGGATATATAAGTAGAAGAATGAAACTTGGTCCATACCTCTCACTATACACAAAAACCAACACAAGATGGATAAAAGACCTAAATTTAAGACTTGAGACTATGAAATTACTGTATAAAAATGTTGGGGAAACAGTCCAAGACATTGGGGTAGGGGATGACTTCTTAAACAAGAACCCCAAAGCACAGGAAACCAAAATGAAACAAATGAGACTATATCAAACTCAGAAGCTTTTAAACAGCAAAGGAAATGATCAACAGAGTGAAGAGACAGTCAACAGAATGGGAAAAATATTTACAAGCTGTCTGATAAAGGATTAATATCCCAAATATATCAGCAACTTAAAAATTAACAAAAAAATCCAGTTAAGAATTGGGCAAAGAACCTCAATAGATAGTTCTCAAAAGAAGAAATACAAATGGCTAACAAATATATGAAAAAATGGTCAACATTACTAACCATCAGGAAAATGCCAATCAAAACCAAAATGAGATATCACTTGACACCTGTCAGAATGGCTAAAATCCATAACACAGAGAGTAATAAATGCTGGCAAAGGGGAACAATTACACACTGTTGGTGGGAAGGTAAATTAGTGCAGCCACTGTGGAAAACAGTGTGGAGATTTTTTTTTTCTTTAAAAAAAAGATTTATTTATTTATTTGAAGGAGTTACACAGAGAGTTAGGAGAGGCAGAGAGAGAGAGGGGTCTTCCATCTGCTGGTTCACCCCCCAAATGGCCGCAATGGCCAGAGCTGTGCCGATCCGAAGCCAGGAGCTTCTTACTAGTCTCAAACATGGGTGCAGGGGCCCAACGACCTGGGCCATCTTCCACTGCTTTCCCAGGCCATAGCAGAGAGCTGGATTGGAAGTGGAGCTGCCAGGTCTCGAACCGGCACCCATATGGGGTGCCGGTGCTTCAGGCCAGGGCACTAACCCACTGCGCCACAGCACTGGCCCCGTGTAGAGATTTCTTAAAAAACTAGAAATAGATTTGCTATATGCTCCAGCAATCCCACACTATGTGTATACCCAAAAGAGATGAAAACAATGTATCAAAGAGATACCTGCACCAACATGTTCATAGCAACACTGTTCACAATAGCCAAAATTTGGAATCAACCAAGTTGTCCATCATCAGATGAAGAAATAAAAAAAATGTGATATATAAACACAATGGAATATCATTCAGTTATAAAAAAAAAAACAACACAATACCATTTTCAGCAAAATGGATACAATTGGAGGACATCATGTTGAGAGAAATAAGCTGGACACAGAAAGACAGATACCACATATTCTCCCTTATATGTGGGAGCTAAAATTAAACAAAGAAACAACATACCAACTACATTCTTCTCCAATCTAGAAAAAAGATGCTAAAATTCGTATGGAAACACAAGAGTCTCCGAATGGCTAAAGCACTCTTATACAACAAAAACAAATCTGGAGGCATCACAATACCAGATCTCAAGACATACTACATGGCAGTTATAATCAAAACAGGCACTTGCACGAAAATAGATATGTAGACTAACAGAACAGAACAGAAACTCCAGAAATCAATCCACACATCTACAACTCACTAATTTTTGACAAACGAGATAAAATCAGTCCCTGGAGAAAGGACAGTCTCTTCAATAAGTGGTGCTGAATTGACAGTCAGAGCTGCTATTGTGGCACAATGGGTTAACCTGTCACCTGTGATACCAGCGTCTTATAAGGGTGCTAGTACAAGTTCCCACTGCTCCATTTCCAGTCTAGCTCACTGCTAATGCACCAGGGAAGGCAGCAGAAAATAGCCCAAATTCTTGGGCCTCTGCCACCCATGTGAAAGACCTGGATGGTGTTCCTCACTTCTGGCTTCCATCTGGCCCAGCCCCGACCTTTGTAGCCATTTGGGGAATGAACCAACAGACAAAAGACCTTTTTCTTGCTGTCTCTCCTTCTCTCTCCATGACTCTGCCTTTCAAGTAAATAAAATAAATTTTTTAAATAATACTAAACAAAAGAATGTGTTGTCTATGTTTTTAGTAATCAATAATTAGAAAGCAAAAATTTTAAACACCATTTAAAATATCATCTCATTTATAAAATATCTAAGAGTAAACAAAAAAAAATGAGGAGAGGCATGCATTTGAACCATCAGTTAAGATGTCCTCATCTGGAGCTATCATTGGGGTGCACCAGGTTAAGCTGCCACTTGCAATGCCAACGTCCCATATCAGTATACTGGTCTGCCTCTCAAATCAATATTTTTTTAAAAAATGAGGAAGATATATTTTTACAAAACTACAAAATGTTGCTGAAAAAATAAAACACTGAGAGCTGACACTGTGGCTACCTGCAGTGCCAGCATTCCACATGGGCACTAGTTCAAATCCCGGCTGTTCCACTTCCAATTCAGCTCCCTGCTGGGTGTCCCTGGGAAAGCAGCAGAAGATGACCCAAGTACTTGGGCCCCTGAACCCATGCAGGTGACCTGGAAGAAGTTACTGACTACTGAGCAGCCCATTTCAGCTATTGTGGCCATTTGGGGAGTGAACCAACAGATGAAAGATCTCTGTCTCTCCCTCTTTCTAACTCTGCCTATCAAAAGGGAGGGAAGAAAGGGAGGGAGGAGGGGAGGGAGGAGGGGAGGGAGGAGGGGAGAAGGGGAGGGAGGAAAACATTGACAGGATAGACATATTCATCATTTGGATGTTTCAACATTGTTAAGAAATCCTCCTTCCCCACATAGATCTCTAGATTTAAGGCAATCCTGATAAAAATAACAGGAAGCTGTTTTAAGAAACTGAAAATATAATTCTAAAACGTATTTCAGAATCTAAAGGATCTTCAATGACCCCAACAATGTTGCTGTGGACTCATTCTGAGAGGAGGAGCGCAGTGGGGGCAAGAGGCACAGAGTTACCACACAGACCTTGGGAGTCGGGTGAAAGCGGGCCAGAGGTCAGCAGCCCACAGACTCATTTATTTCAGCTGGTACAGCAGTTTAAATAACCAAGGCAGCCAATCCAGTCAAGGGGCAGTCTATGCCCTAACCAATCACAGCCTGTTGCCAGGCAGCTTCCGAAGCCATCCAATCACAGCCTGTTGCCAGGCAGGCTCCGTTGCCAGTGGCCATCTTGGCATGGCCTTCTCATTCCACCACAATGAACCATGAAGCACTTGTAGGATTTAAGAACCTGGAACACTTGTCACAACGACCATGCAAAGGAGGGAGGCCAAAAGGAGAAATTCAAATAGAAAAATGAATAGCTATCTGCTTACTCTGCCAGGCACCATGTGGGCATTAACATGTATTATATCTCTTAATCACCACAATAATCCCATAATACAGATATAATTATTACCCCTACTCTACAGATGAGGAAACTGAGCTAAGGAATTTGTTTGAAGTTAAAACACAAATAATTAAATGGCAAAGGCAGACTACAAAGCAAAGCCTTTTAGAGTCCAGAAATCGTACACAAGGAAAAAGAAACAAATGAAAATGGCAAATATAAAAAAGCTGCAGCATATTTATCTTCTCAATTTATTATCAATATCTCTAAATAAGAGCTGATATTTATTGTAAAGCGACAGCTTGTTCTTCATAGTTTAGATTAAAAGCATTTTTTCCAAATTCATTTAAAATAGCTTGTCTAATATTTTGATGTACGGATTGAATAACAAATTGAAAGTAGAAATAATATTGAGAAATGCTAGGTTCAGGCTGAATCCCAAGTGATTATTATCAGCAGCTATGCAATAACAAGGATAAACATGGACTTTCTGAGACTTGAAGTAATTCCACTAGTATGGAGACCTGAATTACAGGATATTTGAGTTAACTTTTATTATTATTCAAGGATTATTCAATAAAATTATAAAAAGTTAGTGTAAGTAATCGTTTCCTGGATTAGTCAGTAAGAAAAGAACAGGACTAACTCCCTTGCTTTGCACTGGTGGGAAAATTTGAAACATATTGTTAAATATTCATTCACATTGTTCTTGTTAAGTCTTCCCAGGGATAAACACAATTTTTGTGTTGAAGAATTTAGTTTAGTGAAGGCACACACGTGCACACACACATGCACACATATGCAAATAACCGAAATTATGATAAAACCAGAACTTGATAATATGTGTAAATTGCCATAAAATAAATGTAATGTGGATGCTTTGGAAAAATAATAATCATAGATGGATGATAGCAGAAAACAGTTATAAAGTAAAGGTGAGAAATCAATGGCAGGGAAAGGGAAGGAAATGAATTCTAGGCCAAGGATCACCACACTCAGAGATATGGTGGTTTAAAAGAGCAAGGCATGTTCAGGGAACTCTAAGTAATTCAGCATGACTAAAGAAATGTATAATGCACATATTGGCAATGAGACTCAGGAGGCATAATATACAGGATTTAGAATTTCAGAAACAAGGCAGGTTTTACACATTGGAGTCCTTTATTGGTAATGCATTGATAATGTGTCTCACGTTGCAGTCAGGATGACAACTAGCAAAATTATTGTAATAATTCACAGAAAATGTAATGTGGGCCAAAGTTAAGGACATAGACATGAAATTGAACGGAAAATTTAAAAATAATTAGGAGGAAGAGTCAACAGAAATTAGCACACACTGGATGTGCAGGTGCTGATGAAGAAATGTGAAAACTAACTCAAGGACTTGTGGTACAGGTCGCTGAATGAACAAAAGCATTGCTAAGGGATGACTCTGATTATAGTTGAACTTTTAGACTTCAGTCAAAACATGAGAAAAGAAGAACTTCTACTTTCTTGATGGGAGTTTTACCTGCACTTCCTTTATGAACTAAGCTGTAAGAAAATAAAGGCAATCTTGAACTTTCTAAATTTTGATGATTACAAAATGACAGTATGAGTATGGTCAAATTTGTTTGACGATCCTGGTTTTACTCAAAGCCTGAGATAGTAACTTATGTCATGATGATTCAGACATATAATTCCTTTCTAAACATGGTGAATCATTCATTCTGTCTAATGGGCTGACATTAGGTAAAAGAAGAGAACTTGCCATTGCACAGATGAAGGTGAGGTCAAGCAAATATGTTGAATGCGAACACCTGCTATTCTACACTTAAGTTATTTTAGAAGTTTCAAGTTGAATGAGCATAAAAGCCCCTGCAGTAACAGAAGAATCTCCACCCAGAGTGATCTCTACTCTTAATACACTCTGTAGTCTTTCTATGTACTGCTGAAAATGAGCTAAGAACAGATATGACTGAGCGTTGTTGGAATTATTTGCATATAGTCTAGGATACTCTTAATAAAGTGATCTTTCTTCACTTGTCTGCCTTCCATCTCCACATTTGTTCACACCCGGAACTATCTCCTGCTTCATCTCAACTGACCTTCAGAAATTCAACTTCATACTCCAATTCTGACATCAGAACATTGTTTCTCAGGAATCTCCCTGACCCCAGGCCACATTTTACCTCTGAGGAATCTCAGTAGAGATTGTGGGTTCACAGGAAGGCCCAGGACTGAGGATCAAGAGATGTAAACTACCACCGTTTCCCCTCACCTTACCTCAAATGTCCATTTCTTGAAGTGGAAACAATTATTACTCAGCTGCTACATCATAGTGAAAACTAAAAAGGATGATGTTAGAAAATGTTCCTTGTAAACTTAAAATGCTATACAAATGTGTTATCAAGTCTTTCTCAGTGTATGTATTTTGTCAATTACATTAAAAATTAAACTTGGTTCCTTCTTTTGTACTGTAAGAAGAAAAATGCCACTTCAACAGAGTGGTTTTAAGTACAAAATGAGTTATAAAGAGCCCAAGAAACTCAACAAAACAAACAACCCAGTTAAGAAATGGGCAAAGGATTTGAACAGGCATTTTTCAAAGGATGAAATACAAACGGCCAACAGACACATGAAAAAAGTGCTCAGGAACACTAATGATCAAGGAAATGCAAATAAAAACCACAAAGAAGTTTCACCTCACCTCATTTAGAATGTCATTCATCCAAAAATCAGAAAATAGTAAATGCTGGCAAGGATATAGGGGAAAAGGCATACTAATAACACTGTTGGTGGGAAAGTAAAGTAGTACAACCATTATGGAAGAAAGTATGGAGATTCCTTGGGAATCTGAAGAGCTCTACCATACGACCGAGCCATCCAACTCCTGGGAATTTACCCATAGGAAATGAAATTAGCATGTAAAAGTTATTTGTATCCCCATGTTTATAGTAGCTCAAGACACAGCAGTTAAAATATGGAATCAATTCAATTGTCTATTAACTGACGACTGGATACAGAAAATGGAATACTACTCAGCCATACCATCATTTGCAACAAAACAGATCATTATACTTAGTGAAATAAGCTAGTCCCCAAAAGACAAATACCATGTGTTTTCTCTGATATCAGTAGTTAGTATTGAATACAAAAGTATAAAAATGACACTGACATTTTATGAGTTGATTATTGTTTATAGTCCTTGTCTATATTACTAAGGAACATTGGTCTTTTGGTTTTTACTTGTTGAACATTATTATTCCTATGGGACTCCAATATGGTTTCAAGAGCTCAAGAGTTTGGGTCATCTTCTGCTACTTTCCCAGACACATTAGCAGGGAGCTGAATTGGAAGTTGAGTAGCCAGAACTCAAACCAGCACCCATATGATTCTGGCAGGGTGTGGCTTAACCTGCTATGTCACAGCACGGACCCCTAATATTATTCTTATTGATATGTCCCAAAGTAATTAGTGTCTGGTCTTGGCCTACTTTCAGGATCAAATGCACTGGACTCTTGGGACTCTACTGATTTTGAGTGCAGAGTGGATGATGCAATCTCATACTGTATGTAGCAGAGAGTGTTTTGTTGCAAATTTAGGTAATAAGTGTAGCCCAGACCATGGACTTTGTTGGAAATACAATATTCTTACTGTTGATAAATAAGCTCTGATGATAAAAGGATCTCAAGCTTAGAATCTGTGTCTCAGTGGGATGAAGATCAAGATAACATCTTGTATGCATACTAAACTATCACTGACAGTGTGCTTGAGCTATTCCTTCTGGCCTTCCCTTTGGGATGAAGTTGCTGTGAGAATCTTCAGACTTTCAGTGGTGCTGAATGCTTAGCCTGCCCTTGTTTTGATCCTAGAACTAGAGTATTGGACAAGAACCTAGGATCATTTGGTTCAACCCAGTAACTGCCCAGATGATAGCAATAACCCCTTGCCAAAGGTTACACAGTTAATCAGTACAGAAATCAGGTCAGAGCTCATAACACTCTGCTAGACTCACTTCCTCCTTTATTCTGTACTATGTTAATTTGGTCTCTGTTGGCCAAGACCACCTTGCTGTTGGCTTTCTGAGGCCAAGCACCTGGGTGGTTTCTTATCTGAGTTTTGGACAGCTGCCAGGCATGTGAATGGGCAGGGATGACTGACTCAGACTTCAGAACACTTTGTGCCTAAGGGGCCAAGGTATAGTCTAAAATAAGGGTGTGGGCCCTGGGCGCTTCCCCATAGCTCCTAAGTTTTGTCCAAGCGACAGAGTGAGTAAGAGGGAAGGATCAGGGTCTTACCCTGCAGGGCTCTTGCTAACAAGTTCTGGGACATACAGCAGCAGGTTTTTGTTTTGTTTTGTTTTGTTTTGTTTTTGTTTTTTATTTTTATTTTATTACTCACCCAACTCAAGACACACTTGGCCCAAGTAGAGAATGCAGTGACTAACGGAGGCTAAGTGTGGCAAGAGGGAGAGTTTTACTTTTGCAGGGAAAAGGTTTTGTCATTATCCACACATTCGTTCACTTATGCAAGGGGTTTTTATTATGCAAATGTTCAGGTACATAAAGCCAAGTAATATGGCCCCTATTCTTAAAAAGCTTACAGCAAAATGAGAGAGGTGGCAACTAAAGAACTAAATTTTATACACAGTGGAATACATATTAACATTTTGAAATATACAGCATTGTGAAAACCACAGGGCCAATCCTGCTGGGTCTGTGGTGTGAGTGTGTAGTTCAGGAAAGCATTCCCTGGAACTGTGGTTCATCTCAAACTTTAAAGATGAGGAAGTATAATGGCAAATGTGTGAAAAAGTATAGTTGTTCTGGAGGTGAGTAATTCAGGGTGAGCAGAGCACAGAGTTAAAAGTAAGGATGGTTTGGGGCTAGTGCTATGTCATTGCAGGTAAAAACCATGGCCTGCAATGTCAGCATCCCAAATGGGCACTGGTTCTCATCCTGGTCGCTTCACTTCCAATCCAGCTTCCTGCTAATGGGCTGGGTAAGGCGGCAAAGGATGTTCCCAATGTTTGGGCCCCTATCACCCAGGTGGGAGACCCTGAAGTAGCTACTGGCTTCAGTTTGGCTCAGCATTGGCCATTTCAACCATCTGGGGAATGAACAAGCAAATGGAAGACCTCTCTTGTTATAACTCTGATTTTCAAATAAATAAAAAGAAAGGAATATTAGAAGATGCTTGAAACATTACTATGAACTGGTAATAACATTCCACAAAGCTATGCCACTGAGCAAACCAAAGCTCAGGGAAATTAAGCTGTTCTCCCAAGTAGCTGGAGATACCAGCACCAAGCTATGATGCTATTTATCCTACGACCATAAATGAAGAAAATTATCCTCAAGCCTTCTTCAATTTAAAGATCAAAGTGTTTTGGAAATGAAGTCCTGTTTCTTATGGAGACCATGGTTTATGAATTGATGGAGTGCCATGTTTATCCCGCAAAATGCTTCTTATGCTACTTAATCCATAATGCAACTACAATAGTTTTCCAAAATATTTATATAAACTGACTGCCAAATATAACCAAGCTTGTGTCAGAAAATATGCTTCAATATCGAATGACTGAAAAATCTCACTCTCATCTTCCTGTAGTGGGAAATAGGGACTTAAAGATCTTAACTATCAGAGAAGCCCAGGTGCCTGGGGGTGGAAACATGTCCTGGGGTCCTGGAATGTCCAAAGCATCTTTTCCAGAACAAATTGCCTAGGGACACTTTCACCCTTGGGGTTCCCATAGTCATCCCATCCCTTCTGTTCCTCAGGAACCCTGTCCACCATACCACCTGAGTTACAAGATCATATTGCTGTCCTCTCTGGTGTTAAACAGATCTTTCATTTGCCCTCCAGGAATAAGGACCATGAAATCTGGAAGCGCCATTAAAACTAAAAACTATGAAAACTTAAGCAATAAGACCTCAAAAACCTTGACATTATTTTGAGATAATAATACTTTTACATTAGAATCAAATGCTTCTACTAAATAAAGAGTTATATAAAAAGTAAAAAGATCCAAGTCCACCAGGAAAATAAGCTAGGGCTATGAAGAGTAATCAAACAAACAGATGTTCAACTTCATGCATATACACTTTTAAACAGTCACAAAATCATTAAAACTATAGTGGTAGCTTTAATTCCTATCAATCTGCATGATAAAATGACAAAGTTTGAAAAACCTATATTTGCAGCAAAACTGATACACATGGGCATTTGACTCTTCTTTTTTTAATTTTAGCTCTCACATATAAGGAAGGTGATATTTGTCTATCTGTGTCTGGCTTATTTCATGCAACATGAAATTTTCCAGGCTCAACCATTTTGCTATACACAATAAACTGAAGAGTGATCCCAGTTAAATATAAGAGTGGGAATAAGAGAGGGAGGAGATGTACAGTTCAGCATATGCTCACTAGGATTTACCCCAATGGCAGAGCTAGAAACGTGCCAGGGGATTCCAATTCAGTCCCATCAAGGTGGCATGTACCAATCCCATCTCACTAGTCAAAGTGATCAGTTTCAGTTCACAACTGATCATAATGAAAGGATTAAGAGTCAAAGTGATCACATAAACAAGACTAGTGTCTGCTAATACTAATAGAATTAAAAAGGAGAGAACGATCCAATATGGAAAGTGGGATACACAGCAGACTCATAGAATGGCAGATGTCCTAAACAACACTCTGGCCTCAGAATCAGCCCTTAAGGCATTCAGATCTGGCTAAAAAGCCCATGAGAGTTTCCCAGGCATGGAAAGCCAACACTCTGTGGCAAAAAAAAAAAAAAAAAAAAAAAAAAAACCAACAACAACAACAAAAAAAAACCACCTAAATGAAAGATCTCTGTGAGTGAGATCCCAGCAGAAAGAATGAGCCATCAAAGAAGGAGGTACCTTTCCCTGAAGGGAGGAGAGAATTACCACTTTGACTATGACCTTGTCTAAATAAGACTGAAGTCGGCAAACTAAAAAGGCTTCCATAGCCTTGGCAGCTCATGACAAGAGTCTCGGGTGATTACTGACATCATAAATAAGAGTGTCAATTGTTAAATCAACAACAGGAGTCACTGTGTACTTACTCCCCATGTAGGATCTCTGTCCTTAATGTGTTATACTATGTGAATTAACAGCAAAACTACTACTAAAACAGTACTCTATACTTTGTATGTCTGTGTGGGTGCAGCCTTTGAAATCTTTACTTAGTAAATACTAAGTAGATCTACTGTACATGAAGATAATTGAAAATGAATCTTGATGAAGAATGGGATGAGAGAGGGAGTTGGAGATGGGATGGTTGCGGGTAGGAGGGAGGCTATGGGGGGAAAAGATGCTATAATCCAAAAGTTGTACTTTGGAAATTTATATTTATTAAATAAAAGTTAAAAAATTCATTCTTTATAGCAGAATAATATTTCATTCTGTGTGTTTGTGAGTTGTGTGTGAATACTACATTTTCCTTATACAATCATCTGATGATGGATACCTTAGTTAATTCCATATTTTATGTATTATTAATGGTGCTGTGATAAACATGTGGAGTGGGTATCTCTTTGTTACAATGAGTTGATGTCTTTTGGGTATATATCCAGTGGTGGTATTGCTGGTTCATATTGGCAACTTTATTTCGTTTTTTTTGTTTGTTTGTTTGTTTTGTTTTTTTTTTTTCTGAATTACCACAGTATTTTCAACAGGAGCTACACAAATTTGATATTTTATTTTTTTGAATGTAGATCCTTTGGAGAAAGTCAAAACTGTGTAATTAAATCCACTTGTATTATAGAGAGACTAGGAGTTCTTTGGTTGAGGACCTTGAGCCAGTCTCTGTTTAGTGACCTGTATAAAAGTTTTTGATAACTTTTGTTTCATCTTTACTTTTAACTTACTTATGTCTCTCTGTACCAGGATTCCTGAGGCATTTTGTCACCACATCCTGCCTGCTCTGGAACAGACAGAAGGGCAGGATAGAGGAACTATAATAAGAAAGCATGGCAGACCCTGATATTATAGTCCTTTCAGCAATTTACCTTCTTGAATGAGCAATAACAAAAAATATGTATCTTGTGCTTTCCTATTTTCCAAAAATATTTCAACATTTAAAAATCATCATACAGTTCTTTAAATGGGAATTATGAATTAACTCCATATAAATATAGAAGGAATCTCAGAGAGGATCTAGTCTAATATTTTTCATTGCACAGAGAAGATAATAGGGACACACAGAGCTCAGTCTGTTCAGGTTCACAGAGGGATCCAGAGGCATCTTCAGAAACAGAATCCCCTGCTTGCTTGACCTCAAACAGATGAATTTCCATAATTTCCTCAGCAGCTTCAAGCTACCACTGACCTCAGTGGTCCACAGAGCACTTTCTATTCATTATGCACAAAATTCGGTGTTTGCCCCAAAACAGACTGGTTAAAGTGATTTGCCTAAAGCCACACAGTTACTGTGACAGCTGTAAATAAGACCCAGATTTGTGAGGTTTCAATTCCAATGCTTGTACGACAATAAAGATGGAGTTTCCCCAAAAAACACATCTTGGCCCATGCAGTCAATTGAGAATTTAAAAATAAGTGACCCTTGCAGAAAATTTCTCCTTTGGGAATTCCCCGATTGCAAAAACTAACCCCCAGAATGTCAAAGCTGTAAACAGAAATCTTCTCAGAATGAATGCTAAATGACTCAATTTTTTCAATTCTTTAAATAAAGTATATATTTTACATGGCCTATCACACAACAATGCAGACCACTTAAAAATGTAGGTGAATCAACGGAAAGGAAGACCTTTCTCTCCGTCTCTAAACTCTGCCTGTCAAAAAAAAAAAAATGTAGGTGCCCTTTCCTAACATACCTGGCCTGTGAGTTAGGAACAAATTATGCCCTCCTCTATATGGATGAAACCATGGCATTCTCATTTGTTATCAACTTTAGATCGATCATGCCACAAGAAATTTTTAAAATGTAGATTTCCATAATTTCCTCACTAAAAATACCCTCCCATACATCAACCTATTTGTTTCGATCCTTTTATGAAAAAAAAAATTTAGTATTATTTTTATTGTCATCACTATTAGTATTAGCCTCTCTTTGGAAATAAGAAACTGAAGCCCGAAATCTCAAGATAATAAATGATAGTACAAATCTATGTTTTCTGATTCTAGTTCTAATAAGCTTAACATGACTTCTGGCCCACTTCCAGCAATTTTTCTTATGATATGTCTCATCTCGTGGAGAAACATGTCAGCTACCAGTGCCAAATAATACATGTGTATTTAAATGTCTATTTGCTTCTATGGAAACAGCAGCCTATGGATTTCAGATCGTTGGATCCTTATGCACTACATAGTGAAGTTACTTGCTATAAACACCACCACTGAAAAATCAGTTTTCAAATGTATTCATAAGGACTCACCTCTCAAATACAAGCTTCAAGTTTTCAATTTCAATCTATTTCCAGTTTTTAAAATGTATGAGTTATCATGATAACTAAAATGTAAATATTTCTACATATTCCCCTACAGAATGAAGGTAAACAAAGAAACATAGAAAATACATTCTTTCTTTAGAAGTCTCAAAATACTTTAATGTTGTTGTATCCTTTTATACTTGGTCAATACAATGTTTTGTTAAATTTGACTTGATATACGTAAGTTCATGCTCACCCTATGTTAGCACAGAACATGACTACTTTTTTCCTGGCTGTATGTGAGGATTTATTCTCAGTTGCCTGAGCAGATATATCTTGGTACAAGTATGTGGAATAGATAACAACTCACAGCCATAGCAGTTTTATTCTCTTGGGTTCTCATGCTGTGTTTGATAGCAAGTCACTGTTACACAGCCTGAAAAAATACCTTGTTGATGCTGTATGATGTAGCTCATTTCAAAATAAGATGAGCACAACCACTGTGACTGAGAGGGAAGCCAGGTTCTTTTGTGAATGTTGAACCTTTAATTCTGTTTTGGATCTGCTCAAAGCATTGTATCAAAAATATTTTAAAAATAAATTTATATACTTACTTATTTACTTATTTATTTATTTGAAAGGGGGTGGGTGGGAGAGACCCCACCCATCTGCTGGCTCACTTCAAATGCATATAATAGCAGGGTCTGAGGCAAGTTGAAGCCAGGAGCTGGGAACTCCATCGAGGTGTTCTATATGGGTAGCAGAGATCCAAGTACTTGAGCCATCATCTGCTACCTCCTAGGGTGACCATTAGCAGGATGTAATGGAACATGTAGCTAGGATTCAAACCTATCTACTCTGATATGGATGCAAGTGTCCCAAATAACCATCACCAGGCAACAATAAAAAAAAAGACAAAAAGAACATATTTATGAATAAAATTAAATGGCTGTGTAAATAAATACTCATAAATTGTAATATCTTTTTAAATGAAAAAGAGAAATTATGTTTTTATCAGTAAATTAGTTATTTTTCTTTAGACTGCTTTTCTTTTCAAATAACAGTTAATTCAAACACTAAGGGTTTTTCCTTTTTTGCTACCTAAGAAGTTCTGATGTCAGCAGTTTCGAGAAAATTTAGCTGCTTTGGGGGTAAAGCCAATGCAACTTTGGCCACTGACAAGAGAACTGTAAAACAGAGCCAGGGCTGGTGGTTTTTCTAGTGGTGCCTACATCCCATATCACAGTGCCTGGGTTAGAGTCTCACCGGCACTCCCAATTCTGATTTCCTGCAGTTGGGCAATCTGGAAGGCTGCAGGTGATGGTCTGGGTACTTATGTCCTTGCCAGGAACGTCCCAGATTGAGTCCCCAGTTCAGTTTCAGCCAAACTCAGCCCTGGTCAGTTGAGGGATTTGGGGAGTGAACCAGTGGATGAAAGTTCATGTTTTCTCTTTCTCTCTCTAATAAATAAATGAATAAGTACAAAATTTTCAAACTCTAGGAAACCTCTGAGAAGAATTTAAAAAATTTGTAATTGATACACTAAGGGTGGAGAAAAAACTGAATCATTATAAACTTCTCAATTAAAACAGAAGGTAAAAAAATTATAAAAAACAAAAAAAGGTAACAAATAAAAAGCAGGAATAGATAATAATTCAACTGTATCAATAATCAGTCTTTAGTGTTCTTTAGTGTTTGATTCAGAGTGAATCAAACAAAACTAAAAGAAATGACCCAACTACATATTTAGACCCAAGAAGTCAACTTTAAATTTAAAGATATATATACTGATAAAGATATAGATGTAGATATATACTGATATATATATATAAAAGTACATGGATATTTTGCTGTGAAAAATGCTCTAAATGTAAAGCTTATTATTATTGTCAAATATTATAAATATATTGTTTCTATTAAATAAATATTATATTATACATATTTTGTTATTATAATTATTTTATTATTATAACATATTACTATAATTATTTTATTATATTATTAATATCATTAATTAATATATGCTATTATATGTGATATAATATATAATATAATAATATGTTATGCATTATTATATATTATTATAATATAAAATATTATTTTTATTATAATTATATATAATATATAAATTTATCAGTAAATTAGTTATTTTTCTTTAGACTGCTTTTCTTTTCAAATAACAGTTAATTCAAACACTAAGGGTTTTTTTCTTTTTTTCCACCTAAGAAGTTCTGATGTCAGTAGTTCCAAGAAAATTTAGCTGCTTTGGGGGTAAAGCAATGCAACTATGGCCACTGACAAGAGAATATATAAAATATATTATATATAAGATATATAATATATATTACAATAATAAAGCTTACTATTTATTAACTTAATAATAAGAGTGAGTGGACATACACATATATCCATACTGACACTGTCCTAACAGCAGGAACAGCCTTATTCATTTCTAAAAGAGAAGACTTAAATCAATTAAAGTTATCAGCAATAAAGAAGTGCATCATCTAATGTTAAACAGGTGACTTCTCCAAACATATTCCTTAATGTGCTCATACTCAATAACAGAGTCACAATACATGAGGCAAAACTGACAGATGTGCGAGGGGAAAAACATGAATACACTATCAGAGTTTGGGATTTTATGCCGCTTTGATTATCAGAGATGGAGAAATGAAGCAGGCAGAAAAATCACTAAGGACACCAATGACAGCATCACTGAGCAAATGGATACAGACCAGTCTATACACCACCAGTGAATATGCATTCCTCTCCAAATCACATGGAACATTCACCAAGGTAGACTACAAACAGGTCTTAACAAATTAAGTCATAATACTGCTCTCAGATCATAATGAATTTAATCTACAACAAGAAAAATGCTTGGAACTCCCCAAGTTACTTAGAGATCAAACAACATAAAGTAAAATGTCAGTCAGAGAAAGAAAGTATGAGACATTTAAAATATCCACAACTTAACACAAATTGAAAACAATTTATCAGGGCAGGCAATATGACACAGTGGATTAAGATATAACCTCCGGCCGGCGCCGTGGCTCAACAGGCTAATCTCCGCCTTGCGGCGCCGGCACATCGGGTTCTAGTCCCAGTTGGGGCACCGGATTCTGTCCCGGTTGCCCCTCTTCCAGGCCAGCTCTCTGCTGTGGCCAGGGAGTGCAGTGGAGGATGGCCCAAGTGCTTGGGCCCTGCACCCGCATGGGAGACCAGGAGAAGCACCTGGCTCCTGCCATCGGATCAGCGCGGTGCGCGGCTGCAGCGCGCCAGCCGCGGCGGCCATTGGAGGGTGAACCAACGGCAAAAAGGAAGACCTTTCTCTCAGTCTCTCTCTCACTGTCCACTCTGCCTGTCAAAAAAAAAAAAAAAAAAAAAGATATAACCTCCAACACTGGCATCCCATGAGCTCTGGTTTGAGTCCTGCTGAGCCACTTCTGATCCAGCTCCCTACTAATGTACCTGGGAAAGCTGGGGAAGATGGACCAAGGGCTTGAGTCTCTGACACCCATGAAACCCAAATGTAGTGCCAGGCTCCTGAATTCAGCCTGATCCAGCACTGGCTGTTGGTGGTCATTTGGAAAGTGAACAAGCAGATGAAAGATCTTTCTCTCTCTCTCTCCCCTCCCCCTCCCTCCCTCCATCCCTCCTCTCTGTAACTCTCTGTATTTCAACTGAATAAAATATAACATTTTTTAAAAAAGAAAATACTGTATCAAAATTTGTGGGATTCAGTGACAGTACTTCTGTAAAGAAAATGTAACCTGATGACTGTATTTATTAGAAGAAAGGACATAAAGTTAGTGACCAGAACTTCTACATTAGAAAACTAAGATAAAACTAAACCCAATTCAGGCAGAAGAAAATGAATAACAAAAGTTAAAACAGAAAGAAATAAAAAAGGATTAATAACCAGAATATATAAAGAGAACAAGAAACTCCACAATAACAAAACAAACAACCCAGTTAAGAAAGGGGCAAAGGACTTAATTAGACACTTTTCAAAAGAAATCCAAATGGACAACAGACACATAATAAAATGCTCAGGATCACTAGCCATCAGGGAAATGCAAGTCAAAACCACAATGAGGTTTCACCTCACCCCAGTTAAAATGGCTTTCATATAGAAATCAACAAACAATAAATGCTAGTGAGGATGTGGGAGAAAGGGTACGCTAATCCACTGTTGGTGGGGATATAAACTGGTAAAGCCAATATGGAAGACAGTATGGAGATAGCTCAGAAATCTGAATATAGACCTGCTGTATGGCCCAGCCATCCTACTCCTGGGAATTTACTCAAAGGAAATGAAATCAGTAAATAAAGGAGTTATCTGCACCCCCATGTTTATTTCAGCTCAATTCAGAATAGATAAGACATGAAATCAACCTAAATGCCTGTCAACTGAAGACTAAAGAAATTATGGGATATGTACACTATGGAGTACTATACAGCAGTAAAAAATGAACTCCAGTCATTTGCAATAAAATGGATGAATCTGGAAAACATCATGCTTAGTGAAATAAGCCAGTCCCAAAGGGACAAATACCATATATTCTCCCTGTTCTGTGAGACAGAGCATCTGAAAGGAAATCGTAAAAGTGAAATTGACACTTAAGAAGCAATCACTTGTACAGCCCTTGTCTAGACTGTCAAGGAACAGTTTTGGGCCAGCACCGCGGCTCACTAAGCTAAACCTCCACCTGCGGGCTGGCACTCCAGGTTCTAGTCCCGGTTGGGGCGTCAGATTCTGTCCCGGTTGTTCTTCTTCCAGTCCAGCTCTCTGCTCTGGCCCTGGAAGGCAGCGGAGGATGGCCCAAGTGCTTGGGCCCTGCACTTGCATGGGACACCAGGAGAAAGCACCTGGCTCCTGGCTTCGGATCGGCGCAGTGCGCTGGCCACAGCACACTGGCCATAGCGGCCATTTGGAGGGTGAACCAACGGAAAAAGCAAGACCTTTCTCTCTCTCTCTCTCACTGTCTAACTCTGCCTGTCAAAAAAAAAAAAAAAATTTTTTAAAAAAAAGGAACAGTTTTTTTTTTTCTCTCTTTACTATTTGTTGAACTCTTTACTTTAAACATAGAGTTAATCATATGTGGATAAAGTCAATTGAAAATAGATCTCAGTAAAAAATAAGAGTGGGAGTAAGAGGGAGGAGGAAGTCTGTAACTGTAAAACTGTATAGTTCTGCATACATTCCTATGGACTTACTTCTAAGAGTACAATTTTTTTTTTAAACTTTTATTTAATGAATATAAATTTCCAGTGTACAGCTTATGGATTACAATGGCTTCACCCCCCCCATAACTTCCCTCCCACCCACAACCCTCCCCTCTCCCGCTCCCTCTCCCCTTCCATTTGCATCAAGATTCACTTTCAATTCTCTTTATATACAGAAGATCAATTTAGTATAAAGATTTCAACAGTTTCCACCCACATAGAAACACAAAGTGAAACATACTGTTTGAGTACTAGTTACAGCATTAAATCACAATGTACAGCACATTAAGGACAGAGATCCCACCTGAGGAGCAAGTGCACAGTGGCTCCTGTTGTTGACCCAACAAATTGACACTCTAGTTTATGGCGCCAGTAACCATCCTAGGCTGTCGTCATGAGTTGCCAAGGCTATGGAAGCCTTCCAAGTTTGCCGACTCTGATCATATTTAGACAAGGTCATAAAAGACAGAGTGAGGATAGTAACCAATGATCCTAAGAGTGGCATTTACCAGGTTTGAACAATTATACAGCATTAAGTGGGGAAGAGGACCATCAGTACACACATGTTGGGAGTAGAGCCATTGGTGGTAGAGTAGAGGTTATGATTACAAAGGAATGAGGCCCAAGTGCACTAAACAGGGCCTAGAACAAAGGACAGAGTCATTATTAGAGGAGCTAAGAAAGGTGCTGTCTAAGCTACAATTAAGTTTTCTGATTGAGAGGCAAATAGAACCTGATAGAAGGGGCTTGATAATAATCTGGTGGGCTTTAGGCCTTGTAAGTGAAGAGGCCCAGACCTATCTATCTCTTCACATGGGGTATATCCTAAGGGAGGTGTGAACCTCCTAGGGGAAGGCACTCTGTTGACTTTCATTACTTGGCTGGCCTGGGAGGAGAGCTGGCCAGGAGGGCTGGCACCTTGGCACAGGTTAATCCTCTGCTTGCAGTGCTGGCATCCCATATGGGCACCGGTTCTAGTCCCAGCTGCGCTCTTCCAATCCAGCTCTCTGCTATGGCCTGGTAAAGCAGTGGAAGATGGCCCAAGTCCTTGCACCCCTTCACCTACATGGGAGACTGGGAAGAAGCACCTGGCTCCTGGCTTCTGATTGGTGCAGTTCTGGCCATTGTGGCCATTTGGGGTGAACCAACGGACAGAAGACCTTGCTCTGTCTCTCCCTCTCACTGTCTGTAACTCTACCTCTCAAATAAATAAAATCTTAAAAAAAAAAAAATGACTTGCCATGGGACCCAAAATCCCATTAAACTGGGTGGTAAAATGTCATTTTAAGTGTTAAAGTGATCAAATCAAGTGTTAAAGTGATCATATAGATAGGATTAAGTGTTAAAAGTGATCATATAAATAGGATCAAGTGTCTGGTAGTAAAAGACAGAATTTTAAAGGAGAGAATATCCCAACATGGGAAGTAATCCACACAGCAGACTCATAGAATAACAATTGCTTTAAGTAGCACTGTGACTTCAGAATCAGCCCTTAAGGCACCCTGGTCTGCCTGAAAAGCACATGAGAGCATTTCAGGCATGGAAAGCCAAAACACTGTGGCAAAAAATGTTCTAAAAGAAGTGAGAACCCAGCAGAAAGAAGTGGCCATCAAAGAAGGATGTACTTTTCTCTGAAGGGAGGAGAGAACTTCCACTTTGTTTATGGCTTTGTCTATATAGAGACAGACTTTGTGGATTCAAAAGCTTCCACAGCATAGGCAGAGCATGTGAAGAGCCTCGGGTAGTCACTGACATCATACATAAGAGCATTAATTGTTCAATTAATAGGAGACACTGTGCACTAACTTCCCATGCAGGATATCTATCCTCAATGCATTGTATTATGAGAGTTAACTGTAAAACTTGTGCTCAGTTTGTGTGTGTGTGTGTGTATGTTTGTAAACTGTTTAAATCTTTACTTAGCATAGAGTTGGTCTTCTGTGTATAAAGTTAATTGAAAATGAATCTTAATGGAGAATGGGACTGGGAATGGGAGCAGGAGGAAGAGGAGGGGTGGCAGTGTGGGTGGGAGGCTGGGTATGGTGGGAACAATCATGATTATTTCTAAAGTTGTACTTAGGAAATTTGTATTCCTCAACTGAAAGGTTTCTTTGGGGGGGGGGAGAATATGTAACAAGAACAATAAAAAGGAACAGAAAATTTTTAAAAAATCAAAATCTAGTTTTTAAAATATAAAGTCAAAAAGCTCTGGCTAGGCTGTTGCAGTGAGAGACAGAGAGACTGACCAGCATATGGCTCAGAGGGTTAAGCCACCCTTTGTGATATCAGCATCTCGGAGCTATGGTTTAAGTCGTAGCTGCTCTGCTGCAGATCCATCTCTCTGCTAATGTGCCTGAAAAAGCAGTACAATGTGGCCCAAGTACTTGGGTCCATGCCACCAACTTGGGGACCACAATGGAGGTCCTGGGCTCCTGGCTTAAAAATGGTGGCTCCCTGGGGCCACTGTAGGCATTTTAGGAGTAATCAGCAGATGGAAGATCCCTCTTCCCTCTCCCCTTCTACCCTCCCTTCCAATTAAAATAAATAAATACATGAAAAAGAATCAGAAAGGGGGCTGGCGCTGTGGCACAGCAGGTTAATTCCCTGGCTAGAAGCACCAGCATCCCAATTGGGTACCAGTTTGAGACCTGGCTGCTCCTCTTCCAATCCAGCTCTCTGCTATGGCCTGGGAAAGCAGTGGAAGCTGGCCCAAGTCCTTGGGTCCCTGCACCCATGTGGGAAACCTGGAAGAAGCTCTTGGCTCTCTCTCTCTCTGCCTCTCCTCTCTGTGTAACTCTTTCAAATAAATAAATAAATCTTTAAAAAAAAGAGTCAGAAAGAACAAACTACTATCAGAAATGAAAGAAGGGTCATCACTATGGATTTCATGGGCATTAAAAGAATAAAAATTATGAAGAAAAAAATTATTATGAAGAATTCTATGACCACAAATTTGATAAGCTATATATAAAATAGATGAATTTGACAATCTGCCAAAATTTACATAAGAAAAAAGGACATTTCAAAAACCTTATAAAAAACAGTTGAGTGTATGAGTTTATTTTTGTGCAAAAAACCACTTTAGAGTCCAAATTTGTTTCTTACAATACCTTAAAAATGTATACAATGAAAAGACTATGCATGGATTTCACATTGTTCCTGTACCAAAAACTCAGACTTCCATTTCCACTTCTCCTCTATGGATTATATTAATACCCTGGTATCTCTTTTAAAAATTGAGTCATTAATGAATAACCTTTAAAAATAGAAAGAAACAAGCTCTACTGGGTTGTCTAGAGAATTCTACCAAACATTTAAAGAATAAATTGTATTAAGTAACACAATCTCTTGCAGAAAGTAAAATCAAAGGCAACACTTACTAAGTCACTCCAAGAAGCCAAAATGACTAATATCAAAACCAGATATACTGGGGCCAGCGCTATGGGGTAGCAGATTAAGCCGCCACCTGCGGTGCTGGCATCCCATATGGGCGCCGATTCAAGTTCCAGCTGCTCCACTTCCGAACCTGCTCTCTACTATGGCCTGGGAAAGTAGTAGAAGATGGCCCAAGTCCTTGGGCCCCTGTACCCACGTGGGAGACCTGGAAGAAGCTCCTGGCTCGAGATTGGTGCAGCTCCAGCCATTGCAGCCAATTGGGGAGTGAATCAGTAGATGGAAGACCTCTCTCTCTCTCTCTCTCCCACCCCTCGCCTGTCTCTCTCTGCCTCTTCTTCCCTCTCTAACTAAAAAGCATGATCCACAAAATAAAGAATAGACAAATGGATATTGAAATCAAAAACCTCTGTTCTCAAGAGAATGAGAACTCAAATCATGGATACAAGATACAATAAATATTTGTAAAAGACATTTTTTAAAAAATTTTTATTTAATGAATATAAATTTCCAAAGTACAGTTTATGCATTACAATGGCTTTCTCCCCCATAACTTCCCTCCCACCTGCAACCCTCCCCTTTCCCGCTCCAGCTAAAAAGCCCATGAGAGTATTTCAGGCATGGAAAGCCAAGACACTCTGGCAAAAAAAAAAAAAAAAAAAATGACCTAAATGAAAGATCTTCGCAAGTGAGATCCCAGTGGAAAGAACAGGTCATCAAAGAAGGAGGTACCTTTCTCTGAAGGGAGGAGAGAACTTCCATTTTGACTATGATCTTGTCTAAATATTATAAGAGTCAGTGAACTCAAAAGGCTTCCATAGCTTTGGCAACTCATGACAAGAGCCTAGGGTGATTACCGATGCCATAAACAAGAGTGTCAATTTGTTAAGTCAACAACAGGAGTCACTGTGTACTTACTCCTCATGTAGGATCTTTGTCCTTAATGTGCTGTACATTATGATTTAATGCTATAACTAGTACTCAAACAGTATTTTTCACTTTGTGTTTCTATGTGGGTGCAAACTGTTGAAATCTTTACTTAATATATACTACACTGATTTTCTGTATATAAAGAGAATTGAAAATGAATCTTGATATAAAAGACATTTATCAAAAAACTTTTATGCAACATACTCAAAAAACTCAACAGAATATGAGCACTTCATTCAAAACATACGCGGCCGGTGCCGTGGCTTAACAGGCTAATCCTCCACCTTGTGGCGCCGGCACACCGAGTTCTAGTCCCGGTTGGGGCGCCGGATTCTATTCCGGTTGCCCCTCTTCCAGGCCAGCTCTCTGCTATGGCCCAGGAAGGCAGTGGAGGATGGCCCAAGTCCTTGGGCCCTGCACCCGCATGGGAGAGCAGGAGAAGCACCTGGCTCCTGGCTTCGGATCAGTGTGATGTGCCAGCCGCGGTGGCCATTGGAGGGTGAACCAATGGCAAAAAGGAAGACCTTTCTCTCTGTCTCTCTCTCACTATCCACTCTGCCTTCTGCCTATCAAAAAAAAAAAAAAAATGGGCAAAAGAACTGAGGTGTCACCAAAGAAAATAAGCATATGAAATGATTTTCAACATCATATATTAGGAAATCAGCACAACAATGATAAACCACTCTGAACCTTTCACAGTAGCTAAAACCCAACAATGAAAACACCAAGTGCTAGCAGCATGTGGAACAACAAGAACTCTTTCACTTCAGGTGGGGATATATAATGGCACAACAACTTTGGAGGATGATTTCACAATGTCTTCCCAAACTTAGCATAGTCTTATCATAGGATCCATCAATCATACTTCTTGGAATGTATCTAAAGAACTGGAAACTTACGTCCAAATAGAAACTTATTCATGGATGATTACAGAAAATGTATTTATAACTTTCAAAATACAGGAGCACTCAGGTGAGTGGATAAATAAACTGTGGTATATCTAGACACTGAAATATTATTCAGTAGCAAAGAAATGAGTTAACAAGTCACATAAAGAAATTAAAAACACAACCCTCTGTCATACTATTTAACTTAAAGACACTTGAAAATCAGTAGGTTCAGAAAGATCACCCTGATCTTGTTTTTTTTAAATCAACGGATTAAATTCCCATTGAAATATATCTTCTCTGTACTTCAGATAAAGCAGATTCTGTTGACCAAAGATGAGAAAGTTGAGGCTGAAGAAATCCTATACAAACTTCATGAAATTTAACCTTATCTTCCTAATAACTTCTCTATACAATTAACTTCCATGGCCCCTTTGCCTCTTCTTTATCCAATTCAGTATTTAAGCACCTGACTACCCTACTCTGAATCTTCATTTCCTTAGGAAGGCTCCTGTGTTATGTAAAACTTGTGCTAAATAAATGTTTTTCCTGTTATCTATAAAATGTCAATTTAAGCCTCAAATCTGACCTAGACCTTCAGAGGATGGAGGTGAAGTGTTGTCCCATACATATGCAAAGGCATACAGAAACCTTAAATGCATATTACTAAGTGAAAGAAGTCAATCTGGAAAAGCTTCACACTGTATGCTCTAAAATACGTGACATTCTGGAAAAGGCAAAACTTTATAGAGATTGTGAAAAGCAAAAAAATGTAGAGCTGTCAAGTCTTAGAAAAGAAAGGAATCAATAAATGCAGGAGAGAGAATCTTTAGGATAGCAGAACCATACTGCCTGTTATTATACACTGATCAAAACCAAGAATGTGCAACACAAGAAGTGAACCTTAATGTAAACTATAGACTTTTAGTGAAAACAGTTCAGAGATTGGGTGTTATTATAGGTTCACTAACTGTGACAAGAAATGTGATAGTGGAGAAAGTTGTCTGTTTTGGGAGTTGGAAGTGCTCAAGAAAATGTATTATCTGTTCAACATTGCTGTGAAGTTAAATTATTATTAATAAAAAAAGAATGGAAGACATTATGTCTTAACTACCTATTTTCAATGTAGACAGGATCATGGATAACCTGGCTAAAAGATGAGACTGTCACAGCTCTAAAATACTGCAACATTCCTCCCATCTTGTTTGTATTAATTTTACATTTGTTACATTTATAAAATATGCATTCTAGTTCCACTGAGATCTGGTACAAGACAGGGATGCCCACTCTCACCACTGCTATTCAATATAGTTCTGGAAGTTTTAGCCAGAGCCATTAGCAAGAAAAAGAAATTAAAGGGATACGCATTGGGAAGGAAGAAGTCAAACTATCCCTCTTTGCAGATGATATGATTATTTAGGGAATCCAAAGAACTCTACTAAGAGACTCATAAAAGAGTTTGGCAAAGTAGCAGGATATAAAATCAAAACACAAAATCAACAGCCTTTGTATACACAGGCAATGCCACGGCTGAGGAAGAACTTCTAAGATCAATCCTATTCACAATAGCTACAAAAACAATCAAACACCTTGGAATAAACTTAACCAAGGATGTCAAAGATCTCTATGATGAGAATTACAAAATCTTAAAGAAATAGAAGAGGATACCAAAAAATGGAAAAATCTTCCATGCTCATGGATTGGAAGAATCAATATCATCAAAATGTCCATTCTCCCAAAAGCAATTTATACATTCAATGTGATACCAATCAAAATACCAAAGACATTCTTCTCAGATCTGGAAAAAATGATGCTGAAATTCATATGGAGACACAGGAGACGTCGAACAGCTAAAGCAATCTTGTACAACAAAAACAAAGCCAGAGGCATCACAATGCCAGATTTCAGGACATACTACAGGGCAGTTATAATCAAAACAGCATGGTACTGGTACAGAAACAGATGGATAGACCAACGGAACAGAATAGAAACACCAGAAATCAATCCAAACATCTACAGCCAACTTATATTTGATCAAGGATCTAAACCAATTCCTGGAGCAAGGACAGTCTACTCAACAAATGGTGCTGGGAAAACTGGATTTCCACATGCAGAAGCATGAAGCAAGACCCCTACCTTATACCTTACACAAAAATCCACTCAACATGGATTAAAGACTTAAATCTACAACCTGACACCATCAAATTATTAGAGAACACTGGAGAAACCTTGCAAGATATAGGCACAGGCAAAGACTTCTTGGAAAAGACCCCAGAAGCACAGGCAGTCAAAGCCAAAATTAACAATTGGGATTGTATCAAATTGAGAAGTTTCTGTACTGCAAAAGGAACAGTCAGAAAAGTGAAGAGGCAACTGACAGAATGGGAAAAAATATTTGCAAATTATGCAACCATTAAAGGTTTAATAACCAGAATCTACAAAGAGCTCAAGAAACTCCACAACAACAAAACAAACAACTCACTTAAGAGATGGGCCAAGGACCTCAATAGACATTTTTCTAAAGAGGAAATCCAAATGGCCAACAGACACATGAAAAAATGTTCAAGATCACTACCAATCAGAGAAATGCAAATCAATACCACAGTGAGGTTTCGCCTCAACCTGGTTAGAATGGCTTACCTACAGAAATCAACTAACAACAGATGCTGGCGAGTATGTGGGGAAAAAGGGACACTAATCCACTGTTGGTGGGAATGCAAACTGGTAAAGCCAATATGGAAGACAGTTTGGAGATTCCCCAGAAACCTGAATATTGCCCTACCACACGACCCAGCCATCCCACTCCTTGGAATTTACCAAAAAATTAAATTGAGAAATAAAAGAGCTGTCTGCACCTCAATGTTTATTGCAGCTCAATTCACAATAGCTAAGACATGGAATCAACCTAAATGTCCATCAACAGAAGACTGGATGAAGAAATTATGGGATATGTACTCGATGGAATACTATACAGCAACAAAAAATGAAATCTGGTCATTTGCAATAAAATAGAGTAATCTGGAAAACACTGTGCTGAGTGAAATAAGCCAGTCTCAAAGGTACAAATATCATATGTTCTCCCTGATCGGTGACAACTGAGCACCTAAAAGGAAACTTGTTGAAGTGAAATGGACACTATGAGAAACAATGACTTGATCAGCCTTTGTCCTGACTGTCGAGGAACAATTTACTATTTTATTCCTTTTAGTAATTTTTTGTTCTACTTAATACCATTGGTTGACCTCTTTAATTAACACACAATTATTCTTAGTCGTTTAAATTTAACTGAAAAGTGATCCCTGTTAAATATGAGTGAGAATAAGAGAGGGAGGAGATGTACAGTTCAGCATCTGCTCCCTTGGACTTACCCCTAATGATAGAGCTAGAAATGTGCCTGGGCATTCCAACTCAATCCCATCAAGGTGGCATGTACCAATGCCATCTTACTAAAAGTGATCAGTTTCAGTTCATAATTGATCATAATGATAGGATTAAGTGTCAAAGGGATCACATAAAGAAGACTAGTGTCTGCTAATACTAACTGCTAGAATTAAAAAGGAGAGAACATTCCAACATGGGACTCACAAAATGTCAGATAACCTAAGCAGCACTGTGGCCTCAGAATCAGCCCTTAAGGCATTCAGATCTGGCTAAAAAGCCCATGAGAGTTTCGCGGACATGGAAAGCCAAGACACTCTGGCAAAAAAAAATGACCTAAATGAAAGATCTCTGTGAGTAAAATCCCAGAAGAATGGGCCATCAAAGAAGGAGGTAGCTTTCTCTGAAGGGAAGAGAGAACTTCCACTTTGACTGTGGCCTTGTCTAAACAGGATCGGAGTTCGTGAACTCAAGAGGTTTCCATAGCCTTGGCAGCTCATGACAAGAGCCTTGGGTGGTTACTGCTGTCATAAATAAGAGTGTCAATTGTTAAATCAACAATGGGAGTCACTGTGCACCTTCGCCCCATGTAGGATCTCTGTCCTTGATGTGTTGTATTATGCGAATTAATGGTAAAACTACTACTCAAACAGTACTCTATATCTTGTGTGTCTATGTGGGTGTAGTCTGTTGAAATTTTTACTTAGTAAATACTAAGTAGATCTATCGTACATGAAGATAATTGAAAACGAATCTTGATGAAGAATGGGATGAGAGAGGGAGTGGGAGGTGGGATGGTTGTGGGTGGGAGGGAGGTTATGGGGGGAAAAGCCACTATAATCCAAAAGTTGTACTTTGGAAATTTATATTTATTAAATAAAAGTTGAAAAAAAACTAAAATAAACAAACATAAAAATAAAATAAAATAAAATATGCATTCTGTTATCATAGTAAGTAGAAGTCCTTGAAATTTATTTTAAGTGGAGTCACTACTTGCCAGTAGTCTTCTCATCTTAATCTTACTGTCTTCATTCCTGAATTCTTGTGATTTATTCTTTAACTGGCTAGATTTTGTTGTCAGGAAACAAAAGGGCTCATGTACAATGTACCCCCTGATTATAACATGTATGAGAATATCTGTGACTGTTTTCATGCTTGAATGATATCTTGAATAGTCTTTACTCACAATCTTTGAACACATTTGTCCATTATAATTCAGAAAGTTTTAGGAACTATGTTTGACTTCGGCCTGGATTTTTAACTCTGGAAAAATGTGCTTTCTCTAGCTGAATGCTGGAATAATTCTGAGTTTTTTCTCCAACTTTTTCTGCATTTTTTTTTAATTTAGAGAGATTAAAAACTTACAGATATGACCCAGGATATTTATGTTATGTTCTTCCTAATTCTAATACTATCCCCTGCTTCCATGGAGCATCTGTTTTGATACTGTATGTTTATCAAGTCTGCACTCTGCTGTTTACTGCACAAATCCATGCTGTATTTGTGAGGTATTTCAACAGTGATATATGTATCTTTTGTTTATGAGTGTTAACTGTACCCTTCTTTGATACATATTGTTTCTGTACCTTTCTTTGATACATATTGTTTCTAGCTCTTCACTGATAGAGGGTTGCAATGAACATTCCAGAACATGTCTCTCAGAACATAAACACAAGAGTGTCTCTTGCAGGAAAAAAAAAAAAAAAAGGATGAACCAAAGTATATGGGGATCTTCAGCTTTATTAGATGTCCATAACTTAACTGTATAATTTTATTTTTCTGCCCAACATTCAGTCAAACTTTCATGAATTCCCACTTTATGACTTATTCTTAAAAGGTAGTGACATATAATAAAATGCCATATAAATTTATTTACTGTTACAGAGACTGGGGTAAGATCTGTTTCATAAAATGAATTGAGCAGTTTTCTCTGTATACATTGGATGATATATTTGCAATAAAATCCTTGAACATTTGGTAAAAGTAAACAATACCTGAGATCTGTATATTCTGCATAAAACATTATCAGTTCTATTTTTTATGAATTTTATTCAATTAATTAATGTTTATTTTTTCTTGAGCCAAATTTATAATTTTCTTGAAAATAATCATTTCTATTCAGAACTCTTTCCTAATATTTTGGCTAATTTTTACAGATAATTTAGTGTTTTATACTTAATGTTTATAGATAATAGTATAATTTATTAAATAGTGTTTATTTTTGAATATTTAGTACAATTATTGTCTTTCTCTTTTTCTTAATTTAGATAAAGTCATATGGATTAAAATTAACCTTTTTGTTTTGACAGAGTGGACAGTGAGAGAGAGAGACAGAGAGAAAGGTCTTCCTTTTCCATTGGTTCACCCCCCAATGGCTGCTGCAGCCGGCGCACCAAGCTGATCCGAAGCCAGGAGCCAGGTGCTTCTCCTGGTCTCCCATGCGGGTGCACGGCCCAAGGACCTGGGTCATCCTCCACTGCACTCCCGGGCCACAGCAGAGAGCTGGACTGGAAGAGGAGCAACCGGGACTAGAACCCGGGATGTTGGCGTCACTGGCAGAGGATTAGCCTATTGAGCCACGGCGCTGGCCAAAATTAACTTTTTAAAAAAAGAATTAGCTTTTGATTTTGCTGTTCAGTTTCCTGCCTTTTTTTTTTTTTTTACTTTTTTATTTAAGACACACAGAAAGTGATATTCTTATTTATTTGTTCACACCCTAACCCCCAAAGCCAGGAACCCAATCCAGGTCTACTTGGGGTGCGGCAGGGACTCAATCCCTTGAGCCTGCTGCCTCACAGGTGCACATTAGCAGAAGCTGCCATCAGAAACACAGCCAGAAACTGAACCTAGGCACTTGGATATGGGATATGGGCATCCCAAGCTAGGCCAAATAGCTGCCCTCTAGTTCTTTGTGTTAACTTTTTGTATTATTATTATTAGTGGTATGGAGGCAGTAGAGCTATGCTGCTGTGGCTGTGTTGCTGCCCTGTGTGTTAACAGAATGCAATTTAAAGAATTTAGCACTAGATAAATAAAATGTATCAGTCTGGGGCTGGTGCTATGGTGCAGCGGGTTCAAGCCATAGCCTAAAGCGCCAGCATCTCATATGGGCGCCGGTTCGAGACCCGGCTGCTCCACTTCCAATCCAGCTCTCTGCTATGGCCTGGAAAGCAGTAGAAGATAGCCCAAGTCCTTGTGACCCTGCACCCACATGGGAGACCCAGAAGACGCTCCTGGCTTCCGGCTTCGGATCGGCACAGCTCCAGCCATTGTTGCCAATTGGGTATGTATGAACCATCGGATGGAAGACCTCTTTCTCTATCTGCCTCTCCTCTCTCTCTGTAACTCTGACTTTCAAATAAATAAATCTTTTTAAAAAATGTATCAGGCTAAAAACTTCTGAAGTACGATGAGGATGTCTAGTATAAATCTCCAATTTTAGGAAAATCAATTGTGATAGTTGTGAGGGGAAATCATGGAATACATGTTTTTAAAGAGTAAAAAATTTATTGGCACTGTCATAAAAATAACGTTTGTTATTGTTTAAAAGCTCTTATCTGCATTAAAGCTTTCCATAGTATCCTGCATATGGCATTAATTTACTGAAATTTTAATTTCTAGGTAGTTAGGAAAACTTCAGTAATATCTTCACTGAAATTTCCTAACTTTTTCTTTTTTCTGGCATTAATATGTGAAGTGACTACATAATTATTTCAACAAGTATACATATGGTATCTATTCAGAACAAGAACCTTGTATAAATCTCTGGAAGGCCAAAGGGCAATATTTTGCACACTCAAGAAGGTTGTATTTTAGTGGTGAAAACGAACAATCAGGGCACAATGTGGAAAATATTATAGGAGCACAAAGAGATTGTTTTTACTTCTACCAGGGGTTTCCTGGAAAGGAGATGATGTGTGAAGACACCACCAATGAGATGAAACAGCATTTAACTTCAGAGGATGAGACAATTTCAGCAAGAGTTTAAGTGAAGGACAGGTCATTCCTGCAGAATGAACTATGTGAGCAGAAGTGCAGAGACGAGGCTATTTCTGGCTTAGCTGGAATGGGGTGGGGGAGCAGATATCCAATATACGTGGAGTATGAGGGAAGGCAAGAATGATGGCTGATTGGCTGGCGCCGCGGTTCAACAGGCTAATCCTCCGCCTGCGGCGCCCGCACACCGGGTTCTGGTCCTGGTCGGGGCGCCGGATTCTGTCCCTGTTGCCCCTCTTCCAGGCCAGCTCTCTGATGTGGCCCGGGAAAACAGTGGAGGATGGCCCAAGTCCTTGGGCCCTGCACCCGCATGGAAGACCAGGAGAAGCACTTGGCTCCTGGCTTCGGATTAGCATGGTGCGCCAGCCGCAGCACGCCGGCTGTGGCGGCCATTGGAGGGTGAACCAACAGCAAAAGGATGACCTTTCTCTCTGTCTTTCTCACTGTCCACTGTGCCTTTCAAAAAATTCAAAAAAATTTTTAAAAATGATGGCTGATGCAAATAAATTGATGAATTTTAACTGTTACTATTATGATTATAGCTAACACTTTCATAGTCCTTACTGTCTGCCCAGCAGCATTCTATAAGTACTTCACATATATTATCTCATTTAAACCTGCAAACACTCCTGGAAGGCATGGTTTCTGTTGGGATGGTTTTAGCTACCAGTAAAGAACTATTCAAATCAAACCGGCTTGAATGTTAAACAACCACTGGCACTTAAAAGAGGAATTCACATAATCTCAGAACCAGGTAACCCAGTGCGTAGGCATCAGAGCAACTCCCTTCCAGCATCAGAGAAAGGTGGACTGAACAATCCCATTAGTGCTAATCTGTCTCCACTTAGCTTCCTGGGACCAAATAGAATGAGCTGACACCTGTTTCCATCTTAACTGCGCTGCAGAGATCTGAGGGTGATGCTGAGTAGGATGTTCCCTAGACTCTCTAAATTCTTTATGTGATCAATCATCTAAGTCTCAAATCAACCCTATGAGACAGTTACTATTACTACCTGCGTCTACGAAAGTTTGTCAAGGTCTCAGAGAGAAACAGAAGTGGATTGAAATCCATGTATTGGATTTTTGAGCCAAAGCTCTTGAAGATTCACAAAATTTCAAGTAAGTACATATGGAAGAAATTTTTAAGATCAGCCTTGTATCATAAGAAGGCATCCAGATTTAATATGTTCTCTATTTCACTGGCAGAAATAATTCTCTTGGGAAAAAAGTTATTTGTAAGTACCATACAGATACAAAGGCAGAGGCAACACCGTTAAAAACAGAAAAATGCTAAGACTTGGTGAATCCATTGCCATTTTTTAGAACTGATTATTGGCTTTCACTATGGAAAGCTGTACTAGTAAAACATGTTAAAATAAGCCCTCAGGAGAAAAAGCATAGTTGTCAATGTCAGCTGAGCCTGTCACTGCAGAAATGAAAACTTGTGAATATTTCAGTCAGTCCTTTACACAGTCCCAAAGCTCTTATGGGCAAATGGTTTTATTTTAAAGTATTTAAATCACTTTAAGTACATTTATCATGGTATTTCTGAGTTCTGACCTGCAGCCAAAATCTTTCCATTGCTAATCTGGTCCCTAGTTGAATTCAAACTTTCAACTTTAAGCTGCCGGTGAAGTCAAGCCCTAGCTGATCTACCTCCTACGGGATTTAGACAAAGCTCCGCCCCATAACTTTCCTTCACTTTGGTGTGCTGTACTGAAATATGTAAATGAGCCTCTCCGGACAGGGATCTGGATAACTTTGCCAAACTAAAGCCTCTTTAAAACTCTGAAATTGACTCTAAGAGCTTCTGTGCCTACAATGCTCACATCACTGCCGTGTCCTTTAGCCAGTTGACTATTAGTAGACAACCCTCTCTTACTTGAGAAATTTGAACCCCAGGTCTAAATATCTAATGTTTCCAGGTTTCTGGGCTCATTAATACACTGGAGATTCACCCTCAATGCACCACATTCTTCTTCTTCCATATTTCATTGATGTTGTTCTTCTCTTCTGTAATTATCTTCTCCCACCCTAAAATGGACACAATTTTATCCAAGGCCCAGTTCAAATAGCATTCTTCTCAGAATGGTGCTCTTTCCCACCTTTACAATCAGAGCACCTTCCTGAAGCCTGTGAGAAGCCCTCATCAGAGCTCAGTCAGTGCTGGATCAGCTGGTACAACCACAAGGTGCCGGCGCCCCTCCTCTCAGCTGCAGCCTTCCCCTCCTGAGGACTCCCGTGGCTCACTCAGACGCTTTCACAAGGCCCTGTTTACGGCACAAGCCCCTCGACAGTATTTAGTATTGAACAGCAACAACAAAACGGCTTTGTTGACATCTACAGCATTGAATTTGACGTTGGAAGGAACTGGAAAGGCTTACAGAACCAGAAACCAAAACACTCCTGTCCAAAGCACGGCTCTACCTCTCCCACTGATGCATGAATATATTAATTTCTGATTCAGGTTCTTGTCTCCTGCAGAGACAGACGCTACGCGGAGACTGGGATCTTGTAAAAACAGAACGGGAGTTCACCTGGCAGTGAGGGACTAAAGCACGTTCTGGCGCGCGCGTCGCCGCTGCCCCACACTGAGAAGTACCCAACCTGAGTGGGCCAAGGCATTACACATAAACCAGAGAGAGAATTCAAACCAAAATTGGTACCTGCAATTGGGCAGGGTCCGCTGAGCTCTGTGGCGGAAGAGCACGCGTGAGGCCGTAGGTTCGAGTCTGTTCCACGAGGTGGCAAGGGAGCCAGGGGCAGTGTTACCTGTGAGGCCTGTGGCGGACACACAGCGGATAAGACAGGCACACCCGAGCAGAGTCCACAGCGGAAGCAGGACGCCCGCCGCTTCCTGTCCTTTTATACGGAACTGGGTGGTCCGCCAATTGGGTACGCGAATAGGGCGGGTCCTAGCATGCGCCCTGGCCTCGGATGTATAGGTGCATCCTGGGAAGGCGGATGTAGCAATTCAAGAGTTAAAGAGAGAGCGTTGCATTGCAGGGGCCCAGGAATTCCAGCTTGCCTAAACTTTAACTTTCTACTTATTTATCCCCCAGAAATACATATGGTAATAGATAATTTTGTTTCTCTGGTCACAGAAGGATGCACTAGATAACCTCTAAGTTTCCTCAAGATTTATAGAATTTGACATTCTGTGATTTACCCCACTAACAACAAGCGCGTGAAGTACTGATTAATTCTTTTTCTTTTTTTTAAAGATTATTTATTTATTTATTTGAGAGGTAGAGTTACAGACAGTGAGAAGTAGAGACAGAGAGAGAGGTCTTCCATCTGCTGGTTCACTCCCCAGATGGCCTCAAAGGCCGGCCCGAAGTTGCGCCGATCCGAAGCCAGGAGCCAGGAGCTTCTTCCGGGTCTCCCGCATGGCAGCAGGGGCCCAAGCACTCGGGCCATCTTATACTGCTTTCCCAGGTAACAGCAGAGAGCTGGATTGGAAGAGGAGCAGCCGAAACTAGAACTGGCGCCCATATGGGATGTTGACGCTGCAGGCAGAGGATTAACCTACTGTGCCATGGCGCTGCCCAGTAGCACTGATTACTTCTATGCTGAACCCCTAATCCAGGCAGAGAAATTCTGTTGCAGATAAAAGACCCAGGAAGCCTCACCAGGCTTGGTCAACTAGTGTATGGGCACGGTAGCATCTCTCATTCCTGGCACCCCAGGAGACCACACAAAACCGTTCAGATAGGAATTTCACATAGACTTAGAATCAAAGCTTCATTTCAGTGAGGAAGGAACTGAGGTCTGGAAAGGTAAAATATTTCCTCGCATCAAATTAACAGTTACTAGCAGACTCTGGCTCTAAGCAGGGTTTTCATCTCCTAGAAAGAGCTTGCTGCAACAGAATTAAGGATTCAAATATTTAACAGTTAAAAGGCTGAGATGCAGGTAATGAAGAAGAAATGTAAAGGAAATAAGGATGTGTTTAGAGCTTGATCTTTTTGGCTTGAATGTGGTAGAAGTTATCACCAAATTTTTGAGTGCCACTATAGTTGTAGTGTTTAGGAAGGCTAGTTGGAAAATACGTGGGGTTAAGCTGCTGCCTGCAGCAGCCCATATGGGCACCGGTTCGAGACCTGGCTCCTCCACTTCCAATCCAGCTCTCTTCTGTGCCCTGGGAAAGCAGGAGAAGATGGCCCAGTTGCTTGGGCCCCTGCACCTGTGTGGGAGACCTGGAGGAAGCTCCAGATCGGTGTAGCTCGGCTATTGCGGCCATCTGGGGAGTGAACCAGCAGATGGAAGACCTCTCTCTCCCTCTCTCTCTCTCTCTCTCTCTGTCTCTCTCTCTCTCTGCCTCTCCTTCTCTCTCTGTGTAACTCTTTCAAATAAATAAATAAATCTTTTTAAAAAAGAAAGAAAACATGTTGGGGGGGGGGTGGCGGCGCTGTGGTTCAGTACACTAAGCCTCTGCCTGAAGAGCTGGCATCACATACGGGCACGGGTTCACGTCCCGGCTGCTCCTCTTCCCATACAGCTCTTTGCTTATGGCCTGGGAAAACAGTGGAAGATGGCCCAAGTCCTTGGGCCCCTGCACCCTTATAGGAGACCTGGAAGAAGCTCCGGGCTCTTGACTTCAGAGTGGCTTAGCTCTGGCTGTTGCAGCCATCTGGAGAGTGAACCAGTGACGGAAGACCTTTCTCTCTGTCTCTCCCTCTCACTGTAACTCTGTCTCTCAAATAAATAATAAAATATTTTTTAAAAAACACGTGGGAAAATGTTTCAAATTTCTTTATTTGTATATAATTTAATTTTTTTGTGAATGTTGAATCTCCATTTTTTCCAGGTGATAGACTCTTCCTTTTCTTATGTGATTTGAGAATTAGTGAGATTTACTCCCCAAATGCCTGCAATGACTGTGCCATTCTGAAGGCAAGAGCTAAGAACTCAATCCAGGTCCCCATTGTCGGTGGCTGGAACCCAACTACTTGAGCCATCTCTGGCTGCCTCCCAGGGTCTGCATTATCAGGAAACTGGAAAAGAGTTAAAACTCAAATTTTGACACTCTAATATGGGATGCAGGCCTACCTGCACTTTGTGCTGAAATCTTAATCTTGGTCTCTTTAATATTCCTCTCCCTGTCCTGGGTTTACATGTAAATTCCATGGGATTTCTTTTCTGTCAAAGTACAAGGAGGAATGTAGCCTTCTGTTGCCATCAAATTACCAACTATGCATTTGATTCATGTCCCTCTATCCTTTTCTCATAGCCGATCAGTTCTCGCTGTCTGTGTTGGCCCCCTGTGCTGTCCCCATCGGGCTATAGGAGACTGTGAAGCTGAGGTGCTGCTGACATAGACCATGCAGGTATTTCCTCACTGGGATTTATCTCCTGCCCAGGATTTCCTGGAAAGCCAGGGACAGGCTTCTCAATTTTCTAATTCCACAAATCTATGTGCGGAATCTATTGTCTTCCCGAGGGTTTTGGTTTGCTGTGCTGTAAGTATGAAGTAACCTTTTCTGGCTCACGTAATTCTACATATTCACTGCTTTATCATACAGGTCTCCTCATCTAGGACATGCTTTCTTCTTTTTTTAACTTTTTTTTAGTCTTTTTTTTTTTTTTTGACAGGCAGAGTGGATAGTGAGAGAGAGAGAGACAGAGAGAAAGGTCTTCCTTTTTTTTTTTTTTTGCCATTGGTTCACCCTCCAATGGCTGCTGCGGCCAGCGCATCGCACTGATCCGAAGCCAGGAGCCAGGTGCTTCTCCTGGTCTCCCATGCGGGTGCAGGGCCCAAGGACTTGGGCCATCCTCCACTGCCTTCCCGGGCCATAGCAGAGAGCTGACCTGGAAGAGGGGCAACCGGGATAGAATCCGGCGCCCCAACCGGGACCAGAACCCGGTGTGCCTGCGCCACAAGGCGGAGGATTAGCCTGTTGAGCCACGACACCGGCGTTTTTTAACTTTTTAATTATAAAAAGTGCAAATACTTTCAAATGTAGAGAAAATGTAAGGAACTCCACTCACCCATTTCCCAGCTCCTGCAATCAACTACCTGAAGCTGATCTTGTTTTGTCTACATACCAGACCATTCCCCACCAAATCCCAGACATTTAGTCATCCCACTTAAAAAATGAATTTAAGAAATCTGTAAATGACAAAAATGATTTCAAAAAATACAATATTATCATAGAAAGCCAACAATAATTTCTTAATATAATCAAATGTCTACTTAGTATTCACACATTTCACACTTCCTTAAGTGTCTAGTAAATATTTTGCTTGTTAAACAATTCATTTGTTTGAATTCAGAGCCAAATAAAAATGACTTATAACTATTAATTAATATGGCTTTTAAGTCTGCTTTCATGTTCAGGTAATATCTTCATTAATCTTCACACTCTACCCTCACCACCCAAAACATTTCTTGAAGAAATCAAGTCATTTGTCTTATAGATTTTCAAGAAAGCCCTTATCTGGACTGCAGATTCCCACAGGAAACATATACATCAGATATCATCCCAAATCTATTTTTCAATTGTTTTTCCATTGTCACCTATAGTGGCACACAGTACTTAAACCTGAAACTGGGCTGGCTTAACACTATAGAAACATATTTATTTATGGGAAAATATAAACAGGTGTTACTTATCCAACAAAGAATGGCTCTCCTCTATCCAATAGTTCAGGGACTCGTGGTCTACAACTTTTATAGCTTCTGCTATTTACTATGCACCTTTCAAGTTTACAAAGCCAATGCTCTCACTCTAATCAACAAGGACAGAGAGGAAAGGGGCATGGATCATCTCATGTGGTAGGTGTGTATGTGCATGTGGATAGATTGATAGATAGGTAATTAGATAGATAGATAGACAGACAGACAGACCAGCCCTGGAAATGGAACACATCACTTCCACTCATGTTTCCTGGCCACAGTTAACTGCAAAGTAGGCTAAAAAGTAAAGTCATGCCATGTGCCAGGAGGAGGAGGAGGAAATAGGTTAGTGTAAAATCAGCCAGTCTCTGACCCTCTTAAAGGCTACATCCTTCAAACACAAAAGTTAAAAAGATCAGTCTTTTGAAATTGCCCTGCTCAGTTAATATTTTTGTTAATACATTTAGATTTACCCAGTTTGGCTGGGTAACATAATAGTGTTAAAGAAAGTATTAGGATTGGAGAAAAAAAAGATCAGTTACAACTTCAAATTATTTTCCTGTTCTGCAATATACTACTTTACAGAGCAGGCTTGTGCTGCAGGAGGGTGGCGTTTGAGTCTTTGACCCACCACTACCTGGCTGTGGAAACGTGGTTTATGTGATTTCCCTGAGCCTTAGTTCCTACATTTATGAAATGATGCTAATAACACCTTGCATTTTTTCAGGTTGTAGGAAAGATTTGATGAAACAATATACACAAAGATCTTCAAAAAATGCCACATGTAAGATAGCATCTTGATAACTTGCAGATAATAATAGTAAGAACTGATGAATTCGTCTCTATTACTTTAAGCCTGTAACTGTAAATCAAACCTTGACACAAATCTATCCCATTTTCTGAATGTAGTATCAACATCCACCTGAAAATTTTGAATAACTGTCTTGTCAATCTGAATATTGAGTACCTGATAAATTAAGAATCACATGAGTTAAACAAGCTATCAAAAAATAAAATGCATGTCATTGTTCAGAGTACAGAGTGTACTATGAATGTTGTGCTCACTTGTAAATGGATTATTTCCTTTACAAATACATCAAGTTGGAATAATTTCATTGGTGTTCTGATTCTTCCTTTCTGTTTGTTTTGTTTTGCTTCGCACTTGTCAGCTTTGGGCCTTAAGCAATCTGTGCAGCTGATCTCCAAATGCCTGGCAATGAGGCTTTGTCAAGGTAGCTCTTCCTTGCCCTCTTCCCTGCCAGGCGGAAGGCTCCAGCTGGAGAGCACAAGCAGCTGCTCTTGGTGCCCTAGTTTAGGTCACTTCAAACACAGCCTGGGCTTTATCCCAGTTTAAGTAAAGACATTTCAGGATCCCATGGAATGGGACACGACCCATCTATTTTATATTTGGATGCTACTTTCACTGAAGATAGACTGCAGGGTGGGGGAGGAGGAAGGAAAAGATGGAGTAAGAGCTTATTGATGCCAGGTCAACAGTATCTATATTTTTAGAGTATCTTTCGCTTCCAAGAATGTGTCTATCTCAGTACTCACAGTCACATCAGCCCTTCAAAAGTTAGGTGGTTAAAAAAAAAAGGCAGGTGATGTTTCCCTTGAGTTGAAAAAAGGTGAATAGTTGAGAATTGGACCTGTTCAGTTTTGTGGGTTACTCACCTCATAGGAAACCTTTTCTAGGGAGGAAGGGAGCCACAATTCCTCTGTTCCACGAGCAGCCTATTTTTATGTTCAGGAAGTAGCATTATTGCAGAATCATGAGAATTGGAGATGGAAAGAATTCACAAAGCATTCCGTTCCAATGTGAGGCCACTTAAGCAGAATTTTCAGTCTGCTCTCCAGTGGGGTTTGGCCACCAAATTCCTCTCACTGCATGCTGAGCTGATTTCACCACAAACAAAATTCTTTCAATTTTATAAACAAAGACATAGAGGTGTTAAAAGACTACTCACAGATTTAAGCAGATTGACCTCTGCAGTCATTTTTTAATGTGACAACTAGTGGTGCCAAACATGACCCAGTACTATCTATAAATAAGAATACAGAAACATTTTAAAAGAAAAACAAAACAAAAATTTTATATAAAGTACATAAATCAATGAATAATGAGACTCACACCAAAATTTGTGCAAGGTAGAGTCACTCACCTTTTAAAATAATGGGATTCAACCTGTCGTTATCATCTTGAATACAATACAACATGATACAACACAATACAAAAGCCAAATTTGAGTTATAAACTGAAAGTCAGAAAAAAATTGAGATCTATAAACAGATCTCATAACTTCATTAATGATAAAATAAGGACCCAGAAAAATTGGAGGATTACTGAAGGGCTCTGAGAAAATTATTAGTAAGAGCCTTCACTGGCTCACAAATCAGGGCCCTAGGCACTATAGAACAGTATTGTCAACTTATTGCTTAGGAACTACGCAAATATATGATTCAAGTTCCCAAGTAGTATTGTTACCAAATTGCTTCAACAGGGTTTGGCAAAATTTCTTGTGAATTAGAAGTCTCTGAAGAATCTACGATTGAACTAAGCTTGTGGTAAAATATCTGACATTGGGAAAATTATGTTTGAAAATGCCACTGACCTTAAGTCAGGAAAGCAGTCTCTGAGAATGCAAATCAACAGTGCAATATATTAGTGCATTCTCTGATTCTGAATTGGTGGGTGAGTTATGATAATTATTGGATTTCTGTAAAATGAAGGCATTTAATTAGATGATTCCTTTGGGAACTTTGAGAGCTCCAATGGCTTATCAAACATAGCTATTGTTGCTCAATAAATACTTATTGAAGGAATTTTGTACATATGTCCAGTGAAAGATTCTTTTATCATACTCATCTTAGAGCATGTCTTTCACTGGAAGAAATTAATGAAGAAAGGTTAACCAGACATACTGATTTATGATATAAATTACATAATCTTGTGAAAATTATGTGTTAATGTTCTAGAATAGTAAAGGTACACATTTAGTTTAAAAGTAGTCAAAGGCGGCTTAACAGGCTAACCTCCACCTTGCGGCGCCAGCACACTGGGTTCTAGTCCCGGTTGGGGCGCCGGATTCTATCCCGGTTGCCCCTCTTCCAGGCCAGCTCTCTGCTGTGGCCAGGGAGTGCAGTGGAGGATGGCCCAAGTGCTTGGGCCCTGCACCCCATGGGAGACCAGGGAGAAGCACCTGGCTCCTGCCTTCGGATCAGTGTGGTGCGCCGGCTGCAGCGCGCCTACCGCAGCAGCCATTGGAGGGTGAACCAACGGCAAAAAGGAAGACCTTTCTCTCTGTCTCTCTCTCTCACTATCCACTCTGCCTGTCAAAAAATAAATAAATAAATACAATAAAATAAAGAAAGGGAATATCAATATGTTTTTCAATGTCTATCAAACAGGATGCTTACATAAATTAAAGATTAAAAGGTTAAAAGATTAAAAAAAAAAAAAACCTTTAAGTTCCCTCCTAAAATTTCCACCTCTGTGCTCCTACTGCAATTGTTATGTACTTTCATCATAGCATATGTAACTCATTAATGCACCACTTATTTAGACATTTCACTTTCTTCATGGAATCTGTTTTCAAGGACTGAAAGTATATCTTATTTTTCTTCACATGCTCACTTATCCTGGTACCAGGGAATATAAAAAGTTTTGAAATTAATGAAGATTCAGATTTGTATTTTGATGACATTTCCACTCTGTGTGAAGAATAAGAACAAAAATGATTACTTGGTCTCCTCATAGGGTTATTAATCAAATGATACAGAATATATAACTGAGCATTGTAAACTGTAATTGGCTTTAAAATGTGAATTTTTATTTAATGTTTTATCTTGTTATATATAACATATACTTTTATAAAAAATGAAAATATATTGAAGCACTAAGAAAAAAGAACCGGGCTTACAGGAATGCACTTCAGGCATCAAAAAGGAGTCTTTTTAATAACAAATATGACAGCAGCCACTTCTCATAAAGATCATCTAGTAATGTGAGAAATTAGTGTGATTGAATTAAAACATCACTTAGTAGCTCATTAATTTCACACATTATACCATTTCCCTCATTGCTAGCTGCATGACTCGGTGCAATTAATTTTTAATTTTGCTTTTGCTCAGAACATGGATATGAAAGAAGGCTCATTCTACTGCATTGTAGTCCTTCTTTCATATTGATTCCTTTCCATATCTATTCCACTTTAGTGTGCCTTTTTTTCTAGTGGTGGAATTTATGCTTATCATGCTGCCTCTCAAATCTCCATTCAACATGTTATTCGCTGAATAAATCATCATCAGGTTGATTTATTAGCTTTCATTGCTTTCACTGTCCTAGTCTCTTTGCCTCAAAGTCCTACACTTTCTAATTTTGCAGTTATCACAGTGAAAGCAAGAAAAGTCCCTTTAATGCAACCCGAGATCACTATCTACAAAGGATTCAGACCCACCATGTAAGAATCACTCACTGATTTCTTCACACTTCTGTAACTTGCACCCACTGCAGAAAGGATATATCATTTTTTATAATCAAGTTCACTGTCTTAAATGTAAGAATGCATGAGAAAAGGGAATGAATGTGAGAAAGCAAAAAGAGAGAGAGAGGAAGGGGGAGTTGTTGTTCAAGGTCATTCAGTATATTAATGGCAGAGCTGGAATTAGTACTTTAGTTTCTTGTCTCTTAATTTAGAGCTCTTTCCAGTGAACAATTCTGTCTCCTTTTCTGGTGTTAAAGTTTTAAATACTCAGAATTCTTGAGTACCTTTAAATGGTCTGGTGTAAATTCCACGCACCCTTAGGTCTCATTCCTCCTGGGGTCACCCTGAAACACAGCCCTAAGTCAGACATTTCCATGCTGGCTCAGAGACTGGGGAAAGGGTCTGTTACTGACTGTGTGTACATTGGTTACTACAAGTATCTGGGGTTTTAAGGTCTCTCCATGGATCGCATTTCCCTGCAAGCTGTACCACAGTGACCCAGACACAACACTGACAGCTGTGGAATAAATAAATAAAAACAGAGTATTTTGATCTTAATGGGGGGATGAGAGGTGAGGGATGAGAAG